>NC_074696.1:4011456-4084344 GCF_029448725.1 Salvelinus fontinalis
GATACTGTAGGGATGGAGGGAGAGAGGGAGATACTGTAGGGATGGAGGGAGGGAGGGAGATACTGTAGGGAGGGAGGGAGGGAGATACTGTAGGGATGGAGGGAGGGAGGGAGATACTGTAGGGAGGGAGGGAGGGAGATACTGTAGGGATGGAGGGAGGGAGGGAGATACTGTTGGGATGGAGAGAGGGAGATACTGTAGGGATGGAGGGATGGAGATACTGTAGGGATGGAGGGAGAGAGGGAGATACTGTAGGGAGGGAGAGAGAGAGGGAGATACTGTAGAGATGGAGGGAGGGAGGGAGATACTGTAGGGATGGAAGGATGGAGATACTGTAGGGAGGGAGGGAGGGAGATACTGTAGGGAGGGAGGGAGGGAGGGAGATACTGTAGGGAGGGAGGGAGGGAGATACTGTAGGGATGGAAGGAGGGAGATACTGTAGAGATGGAGAGAGAGAGGGAGATACTGTAGAGATGGAGAGAGGGAGATACTGTAGGGAGGGAGGGAGGGAGATACTGTAGGGAGGGAGGGAGGGAGATACTGTAGGGAGGGAGGGAGGGAGATACTGTAGGGATGGAAGGAGGGAGATACTGTAGAGATGGAGGGAGGGAGATACTGTAGGGAGGGAGGGAGGGAGATACTGTAGGGAGGGATGGAGGGAGATACTGTAGGGAGGGAGGGAGGGAGATACTGTAGGGATGGAGGGAGGGAGGGAGATACTGTAGGGATGGAGAGAGGGAGATACTGTAGGGATGGAGGGAGGGAGGGAGATACTGTAGGGATGGAGAGAGGGAGATACTGTAGGGATGGAGGGAGGGAGGGAGATACTGTAGGGAGGGAGGGAGGGAGATACTGTTGGGATGGAGAGAGGGAGATACTGTTGGGATGGAGGGATGGAGATACTGTTGGGATGGAGGGAGGGAGGGAGATACTGTAGGGAGGGAGGGAGGGAGGGAGATACTGTAGAGATGGAGGGAGGGAGGGAGATACTGTTGGGATGGAGAGAGGGAGATACTGTTGGGATGGAGGGAGGGAGGGAGATACTGTAGGGAGGGAGGGAGGGAGGGAGATACTGTTGGGATGGAGGGAGGGAGGGAGATACTGTAGGGAGGGAGGGAGGGAGGGAGATACTGTAGGGAGGGAGGGAGGGAGAGAGATACTGTAGGGAGGGAGGGAGGGAGATACTGTTGGGATGGAGGGAGGGAGGGAGATACTGTAGGGATGGAGGGAGGGAGATACTGTAGGGATGGAGGGAGGGAGGGAGATACTGTTGGGATGGAGGGAGGGAGATACTGTAGGGATGGAGGGAGGGAGGGAGATACTGTTGGGATGGAGGGAGGGAGGGAGATACTGTTGGGATGGAGGGAGGGAGGGAGATACTGTAGGGAGGGAGGGAGGGAGGGAGATACTGTAGGGAGGGAGGGAGGGAGATACTGTTGGGATGGAGGGAGGGAGGGAGATACTGTAGGGATGGAGGGAGGGAGGGAGATACTGTAGGGATGGAGGGAGAGAGATACTGTAGGGAGGGAGGGAGGGAGATACTGTAGGGATGGAGGGAGGGAGATACTGTAGGGATGGAGGGAGGGAGATACTGTAGGGATGGAGGGAGGGAGATACTGTAGGGATGGAGGGAGGGAGATACTGTAGGGATGGAGGGAGGGAGGGAGATACTGTTGGGATGGAGGGAGGGAGATACTGTAGGGATGGAGGGAGGGAGATACTGTAGGGATGGAGGGAGGGAGGGAGATACTGTTGGGATGGAGGGAGGGAGATACTGTAGGGATGGAGGGAGGGAGGGAGATACTGTAGAGATGGAGGGAGGGAGATACTGTTGGGATGGAGGGAGGGAGATACTGTAGGGATGGAGGGAGGGAGGGAGATACTGTAGGGATGGAAGGAGGGAGGGAGATACTGTTGGGATGGAGGGAGAGAGGGAGATACTGTAGGGATGGAGGGAGGGAGGGAGATACTTTAGGGATGGAGAGAGGGAGAGAGATACTGTAGGGATGGAGGGAGGGAGGGAGATACTGTAGGGAGGGAGGGAGGGAGGGAGATACTGTAGGGAGGGAGGGAGGGAGGGAGATACTGTTGGGATGGAGGGAGGGAGATACTGTTGGGATGGAGGGAGGGAGGGAGATACTGTAGGGAGGGAGGGAGGGAGGGAGGGAGATACTGTTGGGATGGAGGGAGGGAGGGAGATACTGTTGGGATGGAGAGAGGGAGATACTGTTGGGATGGAGGGAGGGAGGGAGATACTGTAGGGAGGGAGGGAGGGAGATACTGTTGGGATGGAGGGAGGGAGGGAGATACTGTAGGGAGGGAGGGAGGGAGATACTGTAGGGAGGGAGGGAGGGAGAGAGATACTGTAGGGAGGGAGGGAGGGAGATACTGTTGGGATGGAGGGAGGGAGGGAGATACTGTAGGGATGGAGGGAGGGAGGGAGATACTGTTGGGATGGAGGGAGGGAGATACTGTAGGGATGGAGGGAGGGAGGGAGATACTGTTGGGATGGAGGGAGGGAGGGAGATACTGTTGGGATGGAGGGAGGGAGGGAGATACTGTTGGGATGGAGGGAGGGAGGGAGATACTGTAGGGAGGGAGGGAGGGAGGGAGATACTGTAGGGAGGGAGGGAGGGAGATACTGTTGGGATGGAGGGAGGGAGGGAGATACTGTAGGGATGGAGGGAGGGAGGGAGATACTGTAGGGATGGAGGGAGAGAGATACTGTAGGGAGGGAGGGAGGGAGATACTGTAGGGATGGAGGGAGGGAGATACTGTAGGGAGGGAGGGAGGGAGATACTGTAGAGATGGAGGGAGGGAGATACTGTAGGGATGGAGGGAGGGAGGGAGATACTGTAGGGATGGAGGGAGGGAGATATTGTAGGGATGGAGGGAGGGAGATACTGTAGGGATGGAGGGAGGGAGATACTGTAGGGATGGAGGGAGGGAGATACTGTAGGGAGGGAGGGAGATATTGTTGGGATGGAGGGAGGGAGATACTGTAGGGATGGAAGGAGGGAGGGAGATACTGTTGGGATGGAGGGAGAGAGGGAGATACTGTTGGGATGGAGGGAGAGAGGGAGATACTGTAGGGATGGAGGGAGGGAGATACTGTAGGGATGGAAGGAGGGAGGGAGATACTGTTGGGATGGAGGGAGAGAGGGAGATACTGTAGGGATGGAGGGAGGGAGGGAGATACTGTAGGGATGGAGAGAGGGAGAGAGATACTGTAGGGATGGAGGGAGGGAGATACTGTAGGGATGGAGGGAGGGAGGGAGATACTGTAGGGATGGAGGGAGGGAGATACTGTAGGGATGGAGGGATGGAGATACTGTAGGGATGGAGGGAGGGAGGGAGATACTGTTGGGATGGAGGGAGGGAGATACTGTAGGGATGGAGGGAGGGAGGGAGATACTGTAGGGATGGAGGGAGGGAGATACTGTTGGGATGGAGGGAGGGAGGGAGATACTGTAGGGATGGAGGGAGGGAGGGAGATACTGTAGGGATGGAGGGAGAGAGGGAGATACTGTAGGGATGGAGGGAGAGAGGGAGATACTGTAGGGATGGAGGGAGGGAGGGAGATACTGTAGGGAGGGAGGGAGGGAGATACTGTAGGGATGGAGGGAGGGAGGGAGATACTGTAGGGAGGGAGGGAGGGAGATACTGTAGGGATGGAGGGAGGGAGGGAGATACTGTTGGGATGGAGAGAGGGAGATACTGTAGGGATGGAGGGATGGAGATACTGTAGGGATGGAGGGAGAGAGGGAGATACTGTAGGGAGGGAGAGAGAGAGGGAGATACTGTAGAGATGGAGGGAGGGAGGGAGATACTGTAGGGATGGAAGGAGGGAGATACTGTAGGGAGGGAGGGAGGGAGATACTGTAGGGAGGGAGGGAGGGAGGGAGATACTGTAGGGAGGGAGGGAGGGAGATACTGTAGGGATGGAAGGAGGGAGATACTGTAGAGATGGAGAGAGAGAGGGAGATACTGTAGAGATGGAGAGAGGGAGATACTGTAGGGAGGGAGGGAGGGAGATACTGTAGGGAGGGAGGGAGGGAGGGAGATACTGTAGGGAGGGAGGGAGGGAGATACTGTAGGGATGGAAGGAGGGAGATACTGTAGGGAGGGAGGGAGGGAGGGAGATACTGTAGGGAGGGATGGAGGGAGATACTGTAGGGAGGGAGGGAGGGAGATACTGTAGGGATGGAGGGAGGGAGGGAGATACTGTAGGGATGGAGAGAGAGAGGGAGATACTGTAGGGAGGGAGAGAGGGAGGAAGATACTGTTGGGATGGAGGGAGGGAGGGAGATATTGTAGGGATGGAGGGAGGGAGGGAGATACTGTAGGGATGGAGAGAGAGAGGGAGATACTGTAGGGATGGAGGGAGAGAGGGAGATACTGTAGGGAGGGAGGGAGGGAGGGAGATACTGTAGGGATGGAGAGAGAGAGATACTGTAGGGATGGAGGGAGGGAGGGAGATACTGTAGGGATGGAGGGAGAGAGATACTGTAGAGATGGAGGGAGGGAGGGAGATACTGTAGGGATGGAGAGAGAGAGGGAGATACTGTAGGGAGGGAGAGAGGGAGGAAGATACTGTTGGGATGGAGGGAGGGAGGGAGATATTGTAGGGATGGAGGGAGGGAGGGAGATACTGTAGGGATGGAGAGAGAGAGGGAGATACTGTAGGGATGGAGGGAGAGAGGGAGATACTGTAGGGAGGGAGGGAGGGAGGGAGATACTGTAGGGATGGAGAGAGAGAGATACTGTAGGGATGGAGGGAGGGAGATACTGTAGGGATGGAGGGAGGGAGGGAGATACTGTAGGGATGGAGGGAGGGAGGGAGATACTGTAGGGATGGAGGGAGGAAGATACTGTAGGGAGGGAGGGAGGGAGATACTGTAGGGATGGAGGGAGGGAGATACTGTAGGGGTGAGTGAGAGATGGGGCTGGGCAGGTAGATGAGGAAACATTTATATTTTGGAGGAAAAGAGAGCTGGGGCTAGTTCTCGTACGCCATTGTCTTACTGTATAGTATCTCTGGTCTATGTGGTAATAGGTATAGTATCTCTGGTCTATGTGGTAATAGGTATAGTATCTCTGGTCTATGTGGTAATAGGTATAGTATCTCTGGTCTATGTGGTAAGAGGTATAGTATCTCTGATCTATAAGGTAAGAGGTATAGTATCTCTGGTCTATAAGGTAAGAGGTATAGTATCTCTGGTCTATATGGTAATAGGTATAGTATCTCTGGTCTATGTGGTAAGAGGTATAGTATCTCTGGTCTATGTGGTAATAGGTATAGTAACTCTGATCTATAAGATAAGAGGTATAGTATCTCTGGTCTTTATGGTAAGAGGTATAGTATCTCTGGTCTATGTGGTAATAGGTATAGTATCTGTGGTCTATGTGGTAAGAGGTATAGTATCTCTGGTCTATATGGTAATAGGTATAGTATCTCTGATCTATAAGGTAAGAGGTATAGTATCTCTGGTCTTTATGGTAAGAGGTATAGTATCTCTGATCTATATGGTAAGAGGTATAGTATCTCTGATCTATATGGTAAGAGGTATAGTATCTCTGATCTATATGGTAAGAGGTATAGTATCTCTGATCTATAAGGTAAGAGGTATAGTATCTCTGATCTATAAGGTAAGAGGTATAGTATCTCTGGTCTTTATGGTAAGATGTATAGTATCTCTGATCTATATGGTAAGAGGTATAGTATCTCTGATCTATATGGTAAGAGGTATAGTATCTCTGATCTATGTGGTAATAGGTATAGTATCTCTGATCTATAAGGTAAGAGGTATAGTATCTCTGGTCTTTATGGTAAGAGGTATAGTATCTCTGGTCTATATGGTAAGAGGTATAGTATCTTTGATCTATATGGTAAGAGGTATATTATCTCTGATCTATATGTTAGGAGGTATAGTATCTCTGATCTATATGTTAGGAGGTATTGTATCTCTGGTCTATGTGGTAAGAGGTACAGTATCTCTGATCTATATTGTAAGAGGTATTGTATCTCTGGTCTATGTGGTAAGAGGTATAGTCTCTCTGGTCCATAGGGTAAGAGGTATAGTATCTCTGGTCTATATGGTAAGAGGTATAGTATCTCTGGTCTATATGGTAAGAGGTATAGTATCTCTGGTCTATGTGGTAAGAGGTATAGTATCTCTGATCTATATGGTAAGAGGTATAGTATCTCTGGTCTATATGGTAAGAGGTATAGTATCTCTGATCTATGTGGTAAGAGGTATAGTATCTCTGATCTATATGGTAAGAGGTATAGTATCTCTGGTCTATGTGGTAAGAGGTATAGTATCTCTGGTCTATATGGTAAGAGGTATAGTATCTCTGATCTATATGGTAAGAGGTATAGTATCTCTGGTCTATGTGGTAAGAGGTATAGTATCTCTGGTCTATGTGGTAAGAGGTATAGTATCTCTGGTCTATGTGGTAAGAGGTATAGTATCTCTGGTCTATATGGTAAGAGGTATAGTATCTCTGGTCTATGTGGTAAGAGGTATAGTATCTCTGGTCTATATGGTAAGAGGTATAGTATCTCTGATCTATATGGTAAGAGGTATAGTATCTCTGGTCTATATGGTAATAGGTATAGTTCCTCTACTCCAGTGGTATTGATCTATAGGGGGTAAGAAGTTCCTCTACTCCAGTGGTATTGATCTATAGGGGGTAAGAAGTTCCTCTACTCCAGTGCTATTGATCTATAGGGGGTAAGAGGTGCAGTTGGGTCCAGGGACAGGGTGGCTTTTGCAGGGAGGGTGAGGTGTTGTATAAAATCAATTAATCAATCATGATGTCTTAATCAATTGGTCTCTGCTAAATGGAACCTTATTCCCTACAGACCTATAACCCAAAAGGGATTTATCAAAATCAGTGTCCTTTATGGTGCTTTTTGTTATGGACCCTTTGCCTCATATTCCCTGAATCATCTGTCTTGAGTGAGGTGCTGATGGTTTTATGAATTTAACGAGAGAAATAGATGATTCCTTACTTGGCCACATGGGGGCACTCTAACCACAGAAAGTGAATTTGTTTATTCTCCTTTCCAGTTGGTCATGCTTCCATGTATTTAGACCTGAAGGGTTGGCTGCTCTCTCTTTTTCTTTCGCTCTCTCCCCCTACTCCATCTCTCTCACTATATCTCTCTCCCTACCTCCATCTCTTCCTCCCTCTCTCCCACTACTCCATCTCTCATCCTACTTCTCTCTCCCTATCTTTCTCCCTACCTCTCTAGCTCTCTGTTTCCGCCTGTCCCTCTCTTTCTCTCTCTTGCTCTCTGTCTCCCCAATCTCTCTCTCTCGTTCTCTCCATCTCTCTCACTATATCTCTCTCCCTACCTCCATCTCTTCCTCCCTCTCTCCCACTACTCCATCTCTCATCCTACTTCTCTCTCCCTCTCTTTCTCCCTACCTCTCTAGCTCTCTGTTTCTGCCTGTCCCTCTTTTTCTCTCTCTCGCTCTCTGTCTCCCCTATCTCTCTCTCTCTCTTTGTCTTTCTTTCTCTCTCTGTCTCCTCCTCTCTCTCTCTCGCTCTCTCTCTCTGTCTCCCATGTCTCTCTCTCTCTTTGTATTTCTCTCTCTCTCTTTGTCTTTGTCTCTCTCTGTCTCCCCGTCTCCCCCTGTCTCTCTCGCTCTCTCGTTGTCTTTCTCTTTCTGTCTCCCCTGTCTCTCTCTCTCTTTGTCATTCTCTCTATGTCTCCCCCTGTCTCCCCCTGTCTCTTTCTCTTTGTCTTTGTCTCTCTATGTCTCCCCCTGTCTCTCTCGCTCTTTCGTTGTCTTTCTCTTTCTGTCTCCCCTGTCTCTCTCTCTCTCTCTTTGTCTTTGTCTCTCTGTCTCCCCCTGTCTGTCTCTCTCTCTCTGTGTCTTTGTCTCTCTATGTCTCCCCCTGTCTGTCTCTCTCTCTCTCTTTGTCATTGTCTCTCTATGTCTCCCCCTGTCTGTCTCTCTCTCTCTCTGTGTCTTTGTCTCTCTATGTCTCCCCCTGTCTGTCTCTCTCTCTCTCTTTGTCTTTCTCTCTCTCTGTCTGCCCATGTCTCTGTCTTTGTCTTTGTCTCTCTATGTCTCCCCCTGTGTCTCTCTCTCTCTTTGTCATTGTCTATCTGTCTCCCCTGTCTGTCTCTCTCTCTCTCTTTGTCTTTGTCTCTCTGTCTCCCCCTGTCTGTCTCTCGCTCTCTCTCTCTCTCTCTCCCTCCAATGTTCTCTGGTTTTTCTTATTATGTCTCTCTACTACAGGTCGTGATTACGTAACCATGGCGACCATTAGCGTGAACACGGGGACTGTCGTGCTGATGGTTGATAGAGAGAGAGACAGACTCAGGAAGAACACATTTAGTGCCCCTCATGAGGCAAAAGCACCTTAAATCAACTAGTGACTTGACGTGTGCCTCGGAGCAGAGGCTGTGAGCGCCGTATGTGAGCTCTATGTGAGCGCCATATGTGAGCTCTATGTGAGCTCTGTGTGAGTGCCGTATGTGAGAACCATATGTGAGCGCCGTATGTGAGCTCTGTGTGAGCTCTATGTGAGCTCTGTGTGAGCTCTGTGTGAGCTCTGGGTGAGCTCTGTGTGAGCGCCGTATGTGAGCTCTATGGCCAGCTATTACAACTTCTCCAATAGGGATTCTCTAACAAGACTTTTTAAAGAAATTCCACTTAAAATGTCAAGTGTGACACTTGAGTTACAGAGAAAGATTACATATCAGAAATGCCTTCTGTCTGAATATCCGAGAAAGGTGTTGATAAAATTAGAAACTGCTTTCTTTTATAGCAAATCAAGAAGGAAAGCTAACTAGCTAACCAGCTAACTAGCTCTCTAGCTAACCAGCTAACTAGCTCTCTAGCTAACTAGCTAACTAGCTCCCTAGCTAACTAGCTCCCTAGCTACTTAGCTAACTAGCTAACTAGCTAACTAGCTCTCTAGCTAACCAGCTAACTAGCTCCCTAGCTAACTAGCTCCCTAGCTAACTAGCTCTCTAGCTACCTAGCTAACTAGCTAACTAGCTAACTAGCTCCCTAGCTAACTAGCTAACTAGCTAACTAGCTAACTACCTAACTAACTAGCTCCCTAGCTAACTAGCTAACTAGCTCCCTAGCTAACTAGCTAACTAGCTCCCTAGCTAACTAGCTAACTAGCTAACTAGCTCCCTAGCTAACTAGCTCCCTAGCTAACTAGCTAACTAGCTAACTAGCTACCTAGCTAACTAGCTACATAGCTAACTAGCTAACTAGCTACCTAGCTACCTAGCTACCTAGCTACCTAGCTAACTAGCTAACTAGCTACCTAGCTAACTAGCTAACTATCTCCCTAGCTAACTAGCTAAACTAGCTCCCTAGCTAACTAGCTATCTAGCTAACTAGCTAACTGTTGAATGAGAAACAGAAAAAGATGGACAGAATTAGGATGACAGATTATACAGTGTCACTGAATATCCGAGAAAGGTGTTGATAAAATTAGAAACTGCTTTCTTTTATAGCAAATCAAGAAGGAAAGCTAACTAGCTAACCAGCTAACTAGCTCTCTAGCTAACCAGCTAACTAGCTCTCTAGCTAACTAGCTAACTAGCTCCCTAGCTAACTAGCTCCCTAGCTACTTAGCTAACTAGCTAACTAGCTAACTAGCTCTCTAGCTAACCAGCTAACTAGCTCCCTAGCTAACTAGCTAACTAGCTCCCTAGCTAACTAGCTCTCTAGCTACCTAGCTAACTAGCTAACTAGCTAACTAGCTCCCTAGCTAACTAGCTAACTAGCTAACTAGCTAACTACCTAACTAACTAGCTCCCTAGCTAACTAGCTAACTAGCTCCCTAGCTAACTAGCTAACTAGCTCCCTAGCTAACTAGCTCCCTAGCTAACTAGCTAACTAGCTAACTAGCTAACTAGCTAACTAGCTCCCTAGCTAACTAGCTAACTAGCTAACTAGCTACCTAGCTAACTAGCTACATAGCTAACTAGCTAACTAGCTACCTAGCTACCTAGCTACCTAGCTACCTAGCTAACTAGCTAACTAGCTACCTAGCTAACTAGCTAACTATCTCCCTAGCTAACTAGCTAAACTAGCTCCCTAGCTAACTAGCTATCTAGCTAACTAGCTAACTGTTGAATGAGAAACAGAAAAAGATGGACAGAATTAGGATGACAGATTATACAGTGTCACTCAAAGTGAAAATGCAGCATGTATTGATTGGATAATTACTTAATTACATAGAGCATAATAAGAAACAAAGATTATTCACTGTATTTTATATGATGATGCCGAAATGGTAGATGAATCAAACATTGAATGACTTTGTGTTAACTGCAAGCTGTCTGTGTTGTCATTCGTCTCAGTCCCCTAGTGCAGTGGGGCAATTTAATATCACCAGAGAGGGTATAATAGAGAGAGAGAGAGAGAGAGAGAGAGAGAGAGAGAGAGAGAGAGAGAGAGAGAGAGAGAGAGGGAGAGAGAGAGAGAGAGAGAGAAAGAGAGAGAGAGAGTCTACAAGAGAGAGGGGTCGCCTTGGACTAGATGGATTTTTTTCAGATCCTCTGAAATAACCTGATTCCTATTATCAACCAGGGCCCAGTTTCCCGATAGCAATGAAACTTTAGTTTATGTGGGTTTTAACGACACATCTTTTCCTACAACGGCCAGAGATGTAACGTGCTTTTCCCAAAACGCCACGTAGAGAGAACGGTAGTGTTGCTCTTGGATCAAACCAAGACATTAGAATTCTTCCACACAGATCAGCTCCTAGAAAGATATGATCCCCCCTATGACTGATAATATGGAGGTGGCGTGTTCTTATTCTCCCCCTATAACAATGCACTAACTCAAGATTTGGCACATCATTGTCCACCCTTTGTTACACATGAAAACAGGCCAAAATTACAGACCGTACCTTACAATTGCAAAGTAGAACTTAATTGAAAGAACATGAAATAGATTTTCGATACTATTTAATTATATAGGCGTGTAGCCATTTATCTTTTTATTATCTTTTTATTTCAGTCATCTCTGTTTCCTTTTGAAGCATATTTGTATCTTTTGCTTGTTTGAAACAATTGCAAAGACATTGGCAACTTTGTATTTGTAGTCAACTTTGTTGTGAGCTCACAAACAGACAGATACACATATTGATTCTAGTGATGTTTAGTGGAGGTCTTCTGTGTATAAAGTGACGCGGTAGGGAAAAAAACGCATCTAACTTACTGTTGCTGATCTACAAGTGGTCCGAGGCAGTCTGTAAATAACAAGTGTTTTGGAACAGGGTTGGAGAGCCCTCTATCAGATAAATCATTTTAATCTAAGCTAGATGCCCTCAATCTCACACAAATTATCAAGGAACCTACCAGGTACAACCCCAAATCCGTCAACATTGGCACCCTCATAGATATCATCCTGACCAACTTGCCCTTCAACTTGCCCTTCAAATACAGCTCTGCTGTTTTCAACCAGGATCTCAGCGATCACTGCCTCATTGCCTGCGTCCGTTATGGGTCCGCGGTCAAACGACCACCCCTCATCACTGTCAAGTGCTCCCTAAAACACTTCTGTGAGCAGGCCTTTCTAATCGACCTGACCCGGGTATCCTGGAAGGATATTGACCTCATCCCGTCAGTAGAGGATGCCTGGTTTGTCATGACTTCTGCCGAAGTTAGCCCCTTGTTCGTTCGGCGATCGACGTCACCGGCTTTCGCCGCTCCATTTTTTGTATATCCATTTTGTCTTGACTTGTTTCCATACGCACCTGGTTTTCATTTCCCAAATTAACTTCTTATGGCTGCAAGGGGCAGTATTGAGTAGCCTGATAAAATGTGTCCATTTCAAACGGCCTCGTACTCAATTCTTGCTCGTACAATATGCATATTATTATTACTATTGGATAGAAAACACTCTCTAGTTTCTAAAACCGTTTGAATTATTTATCTGAGTGAAACAGAACTCATTCTGCAGCACTTTTCCTGACCAGGAAGTGGAACGTCTGAAATCGATGCTCTGTTCTTCTTCATGCCTATACATGGGCACAAGACCTATTAGTATACATACACGTCATGCACCTTCCTCTGGGTGTCAAGAAGGCTGTAAGAGAAGAAAGGAGGTGATTATCTCGATCTGGGATGGAATAAATCCTCTTGGAATAACGTGTACCCCATTTCCGGTACTCTGAAGAACGCAATTTGGACTGTGGGGTTGCCTTTTGTTTTGCTGACGTTATATAGGACTATTATTTCCGGCTTTGATTTTATTTGATACATGTCACCATATCATCGTAAAGTATGTTTTTTCAATATAGTTTCATCAGATTATTGAAATTTTTTCAGGAGTTTTGCCGTGTTCCGTTCTCTTCCGTTTGTTTACATGGAGAGATGCGTGCAACCCGGCTAGCGCGCTTGCTAAATGGAGAGAGAAAGTTGCCATTCTGAATCCAAACAACGACTCATCTGGACAAAGGACACCTTGTTCAACATTCTGATGAAAGATCAGCAAAAGTAAGACCCAATTTATGATGTTATTTCATATATCTGTCGAAGTCACCGGCGCCCAAGTGTTTCTGGCTATTGTGCTAAGCTAATATAATGCTACATTTTGTTTTCGCTGTAAAACACTTAATAAATTGGAAATATTGTCTGGCATCACAAGATGCCTCTCTTTCATTTGCTGTACACTATGTATTTTTCAGAAATGTTTTATGATGAGTAATTAGGTATTTGACGTTGGTGTCTGTAAATATTATGGCTGCTTTCGGTGCAATTTCTGAATGTAGCTGCAATGTAAACTATGATTTATACCTGGAATATGCACATTTTTCTAACAAAACATATGCTATCCATAAATATGTTATCAGACTGTCATCTGATGAGTTTGTTTCTTGGTTAGTGGCTATTTATATCTTTATTTGGCCGAATTTGTGATAGCTACTGATGGAGTCAAAAACTGATGGAGTAATAAAAGTGGAGTCTTTTGCTAACGTGGTTAGCTAATAGATTTACATATTTTGTCTTCCCTGTAAAACATTTAAAAAATCGGACATGTTGGCTGGATTCACGAGCTGTGTACCTTTCATATGCTGTATTGGACTTGTTAATGTGTGAAAGTTAAATATTTAAAAAATATATATTTTGAATTTCGCGCCCTGCACTTGAAGTGGCTGTTGTCATAAATGTACCGACGTCGGGCTTGCACGCCAAACAGGTTAAGTGACTAAGATACAGTAGACTAGCATAGAATACAGTTTATACATACAGTTGAAGTCAGAAGTTACATACACCTTAGCCAAATACATTTAAAAGTTATTCACAATTCCGGACATTTCATCCTAGTAAAAATTCCCTTTTTTAGGTCAGTTAGGATCCCCACTTTATTTTAAGACTGTGAAATGTCAGAATAATAGTAGAGAGAATTATTTATTTCAGCTTTTTAATTCTTTCATCACATTCTCTGTGGTTCAGACGTTTACACACACTCAATTAGTATTTGGTAGCATTGCCTTTAAATTGTTAAACTTGGGTCAAACATTTCGGGTAGCCTTCCATAAACTTCCCACAATATGTTGGGGGAATTTTGACCCATTCCTCCTGACAGAGCTGGTGTAACTAAGTCAGGTTTGTGGGCCTCTTTGCTCACACACGCTTTTTTAGTTCTGCCCACACATTTTCTATAGGATTGAGGTCAGGACTTTGTGATGGCCACTCCAATACCTTGACTTTGTTGTCCTTAACTTCTCTAGGATATGTGGGACGCTACCGTCCCACTTGGCCAATAGCCAGGGAAAATGCAGAGCGCCAAATTCAAAAAAATTATATAAAATCAAACTCTCATTAAATCACACATGTAAGATACCAAATTAAAGCTACACTCGTTGTGAATCCAGCCACCATGTCAGATTTGAAAAAGGCTTTTCGACGAAAGCATAAGATGCTATTATCTGATGATAGCACAAAAGTAAACAAAGAGAGTGTAGCATATTTCAACACTGCAGGCACGACACAAAACGCAGAAATAAAATATAAATCATGCATTACCTTTGACGAGATTCTTTTGTTGGCACTCCAATATGTCCCATAAACATCACAAATGGTCCTTTTGTTCAATTAATTCCGTAAATATATATCCAAATTGTCCATTTATTTGGCGCGGATGATCCAGAAAGAAGCAGCTTCCAATTTGCGTAAAGTCACTACAAAATATCTCAAAAATGACCTCTAAACTTTGCCAAAACATTTCAAACTACTTTTGTAATACAACTTAAGGTATTTGTAAACGTTAATAATCGATCAAATTGAAGACGGGTCTATCTGTTTTCAATACAGGAGATCAACAAACTAACGCTACTTTTCTGGTCTTGTGCAACTCTCAAACAGCACACATGACGTTACACTGTTTCCAGGTGGCCTCACTTCTTCATTGCACAAAGGAATAACCTCAACCTATTTCCAAAGACTGGTGACATCCAGTGGAAGCGGTAGAAACTGAAAACAGGGTGATTAGAAATCCAGTATTCCAAAGAAAACATCATTGAACAGACAGTGACCTAAAACAAATAAAAATAATTATGGTTAGTCCTCTGGGTTTTGCCTGCTACATAAGTTCTGTTATACTCACAGACATGATTCAAACAGTTTTAGAAACTTAAGAGTGTTTTCTATCCAAATCCACTAATAATATGCATATCTTATATTCTGGGGATGAGTAGAAGGAAGTTGAAATTGGGCATGCTATTTATCCGAATAGTGAATTTGCTGCCCCATATCCTAGAGAAGTTAAGCCATTATGCCACATCTTTGGAAGTATGCTTGGGGTTATTGTTCATTTGGAAGACCCATTTGCGACCAAGCTTTAACTTCCTGACCTATGTCTTGAGATGTTGCTTCAATATATCCACATCATTTTTAGTCCTTATGAGGCCATCTATTTTGTGAAGTGGACCAGTCCCTCCTGCAGCAAAGCACCCCCACAACATGATGCTGCCACCCCCGTGATTCACAGTTGGGATGGTGTTCTTTGGCTTGCAATCCTCCCCCTTTTTCCTCCAAACATAACGATGGACATTATGGCCAAACAGTTCTATTTTTGCTTCATCAGACCAGAGGACATTTCTCCAAAAAGTACTTTCTTTGTCTCCATGTGCAGTTGCAAAACTGTAGTCAGGCTTTTAATGGCGGTTTTGGAGCAGTGGCTTCTTCCTTGCTGAGCGGTCTTTCAGGTTATGTCGATATAGCAATCATTTTACTGTGGATATCGATTATTTTGTACCTTTTTCCTCCAGCATCTTCACAAGGTCATTTGCTGTTGTTCTGGGATTGATTTGCACTTTTCGCACCAAATCTTTAGGAGACAGAACGCGTCTCCTTCCTGAGCGGTATGACGCTTGCGTGGTCCCATGGTGTTTATATTTGTGTACTATTGTTTGTACAGATGATCGTGGTACCTTCAGTAGTTTGGAAGTTGCTCCCAAGGATGAACCAGACTTGTGGAGGTCTACAATAATTTTTCTGAGGTTTTGGCTGATTTCTTTTGATTTTCCCATGATGTCAAGCAAAGAGACACTGAGTTTGAAGGTAGGCATGAAATAAATCCACAGGTACACCTCCAATTGAGTCAAATTATGTCAATTAGCCTATCAGAAGCTTCTAAAGCCATGACATAATTTTCTGGAATGTTCCAAGCTGTTTAAAGGCACCGTCAAGTTAGTGTATGTAAACTTCTGACGCACTGGAATTGTGATACAGTGAATAATAAGTGAAATATTCTGTCTGCAAACAATCCTTTGAAAAATTGCTTGTGTCATGCACAAAGTAGATGTCCTAACCGACTTGCCAAAACTATAGTTTGTTAACAAGATATTTGTAGAGTGGTTGAAAAACGAGTTTTAATGACTCCAACCTAAGTGTATGTAAACTTCCGACTTCAACTGTAATTCCACCAGTCCTATTTATGATATAACTTACTAAGATTATACCGTTTTTAAACATTTTAACATTTAAAGAGAGGTCAATTACATTGATCTGTCTTTGTAGTCCAGGACTAGGTTAAATCTGTGTGTGGGGATCCCATCATGTTTAAACGAGGCAGATGATGAGTTAATGACTTCGTCCCAAATTCAACACTATTCCCTATAGAATATTACTTTTGACAAGAGTCCCATAGGTTCAGGTCTAAAGTAGTGCACTATATATAGGGAATAGTGTTCCAAAGGGCTCTGGTCTAAAGTAGTGCACTATATAGGGAATAGGGTTCCATAGGGCTCTGGTCTAAAGTAGTGCACTATATAGGGAATAGGGTTCTATAGGGCTCTGGTCTAAAGTAGTGCACCGTGTAGGGAATAGGGTGCCATTTGAGATTTACACCATTGTGACACCACAGGGAATATTAATTTAAGTCTAATATCAGGTGTTGCATTGTGGGATGTGTGAGTTCCAGCAGGGAAGCTGTGAGTGAAGGACAGAACGAACACAGAGGTCTAATCTACATCTGTGGGATCTATATTTCAGCATCACTTTGACTTTCAACATTTACAATTACAATTTTAGGGGGAGATACAGATGTACTTTATTTCAATAGATTTGGGAACTACTGATATCCATTTTTCACCGTCTCTTTTATTCTTTTTGTCCATTGCTCCCTCTATGTCCAGTTCTCTCTTTCTTTCTCTTTCCATCGTACTATCTGCTGTCCCTCTACTCTTCTTCCATACTCAGACACACACACAGCTTTGCACAGCTCTTTATAATGGCTTTGATCAATAATTAATCAAAGGAATCTTCTTGCTGTTCAAAGAGAGCGAGGAAAGACAGAGGGGAGAAAGACAGAGGAGAGAAAGACGGAGGAGAGAAAGAGAGAGGGGAGAAAGACAGAGGGGAGAAAGATGGAGGAGAGAAAGAGAGAGGGGAGAAAGACAGAGGAGAGAAAGACGGAGGGGAGAAAGACAGAGGGGAGAAAGACGGAGGAGAGAAAGAGAGTCGGGAGAAAGACAGAGGAGAGAAAGACAGAGGAGAGAAAGAGAGAGGAGAGAGACAGAGGGGAGAAAGACAGAGGGGAGAAAGACGGAGGAGAGAAAGAGAGAGGGGAGAAAGACGGAGGAGAGAAAGACGGAGGGGAGAAAGACAGAGGGGAGAAAGACGGAGGGGAGAAAGACGGAGGGGAGAAAGACAGAGGGAAGAAAGAGAGAGGGGAGAAAGAGAGAGGAGAGAAAAAGAGAGGAGAGAAAGAGAGAGGGGAGAAAGAGAGAGGAGAGAAATACAGACGAGAGAAAAAGAGAGGAGAGAGACAGAGGGGAGCAAGAGAGAGGGGAGAAAGACGGAGGAGAGAAAGAGAGAGGAGAGAAAGACAGAGGGGAGAAAGACGGAGGAGAGAATGGTGACCGTTTTGTCTTCGCACAATAATACCCACTCCAAGAAACCGTTCAGCCAGCAGTTTCAACAAGATCCCGATCCAGACCAGTCTTCTTTAATCTGGGGTTTACACAAGATCTGTAGGCTTTTGTCCCATACAAGTTATCAAGGCCTTAGTTTCATCAAGTATTAGTACTGGGTCAGTATCACAGGTCTGCCTTTGACATTGCAACGGGTGTTGGTTTTTAGTGAAGTCAAATTTAGAAGAGGCAACAGTTAGGACCGTTGTGTTTTTACCGATGATGTGACCAGACCTCTGGGCCCAAACTTTTTCTAGTAGTGAAAACCTGAGGCTATAACAATAGATAGTAACCTGTCCAGGTACATCTCAGACCACCAGGGGTATTGTAATTAGATAGTAACCTGTCCAGGTACATCTCAGACCACCAGGGGTATTGTAATTAGATAGTAACCTGTCCAGGTACATCTCAGACCACCAGGGGTATTGTAATTAGATAGTAACCTGTCCAGTAACATCTCAGACCACCAGGGGTATTGTAATTAGATAGTAACCTGTCCAGGTACATCTCAGACACCAGGGGTATTGTAATTAGATAGTAACCTGTCCAGGTACATCTCAGACCACCAGGGGTATTGTAATCAGATAGTAACCTGTCCAGGTACATCTCAGACACCAGGGGTATTGTAATCAGATAGTAACCTGTCCAGGTACATCTCAGACCACCAGGGGTATTGTAATTAGATAGTAACCTGTCCAGGTACATCTCAGACCACCAGGGGTATTGTAATCAGATAGTAACCTGTCCAGGTACATCTCAGACCACCAGGGGTATTGTAATCAGATAGTAACCTGTCCAGGTACATCTCAGACCACCAGGGGTATTGCAATTAGATAGTAAGACCTCCAAGGTCTTGTGATTTGTCTTCATAGCTCTGTCTTCATTATAATACTCCAGCTCTCTGGTTGTCTCTTCATAGGTTCCCCAAATCCACTGTTACTCAATCGACAAGACCATAGCAAAGACGGTGGCCCACTAACGGTGATGGTGGCCCACTAACGGTGACGGTGACCCCCTAACGGTGACGGTGACCCACTAACGGTGACGGTGATCCACTAACGGTGACGGTGATCCACTAACGGTGATGGTAACCCACTAACGGTGACGGTGACCCACTAACGGTGACGGTGACCCACTAACGGTGACGGTGATCCACTAACGGTGACAGTAACCCACTAACGGTGACAGTAACCCACTAACGGTGATGGTAACCCACTAACGGTGACGGTGATCCACTAACGGTGACAGTAACCCACTAACGGTGACAGTAACCCACTAACGGTGATGGTAACCCACTAACGCTTACGGTGGCCCACTAACGGTGACGGTGGCCCACTAACGGTGACGGTGATCCACTAACAGTGACAGTAACCCACTAACGGTGACAGTAACCCACTAACGGTGACGGTGATCCACTAACAGTGACAGTAACCCACTAACGGTGACAGTAACCCACTAACGGTGACGGAAACCCACTAACAGTGACGGTGACCCACTAACAGTGAAGGTGATTCACTAACGGTGACGGTGATCCACTAACGGTGACGGTGGCCTACTAACAGTGACAGTAACCCACTAACGGTGACGGTGATCCACTAACGGTGACAGTAACCCACTAACGGTGACAGTAACCCACTAACGGTGACAGTAACCCACTAACGGTGACGGTGGCCCACTAACAGTGACGGTGGCCCACTAACGGTGACGGTAACCCACTAACGGTGACGGTGACCCACTAACGGTGACGGTGGCCCACTAACAGTGACGGTGGCCCACTAACGGTGACGGTGACCCACTAACGGTGACGGTGTTCCACTAACAGTGACAGTAACCCACTAACGGTGACGGTGGCCTACTAACGGTGACGGTGACCCACTAACGGTGACGGTGTTCCACTAACAGTGACGGTGGCCCACTAACGGTGACGGTGGCCCACTAACGGGGACGGTAACCCACTAACGGTGACGGTGACCCACTAACAGTGACAGTAACCCACTAACGGTGACGGTGACCCACTAACGGTGACGGTGACCCACTAACAGTGACAGTGACCCACTAACGGTGACAGTAACCCACTAACGGTGACGGTGACCCACTAACAGTGACAGTAACCCACTAACGGTGACGGTAACCCACTAACGGTGACAGTAACCCACTAACGGTGACAGTAACCCACTAACGGTGACAGTAACCCACTAACGGTGACAGTAACCCACTAACGGTGACAGTAACCCACTAACGGTGACGGTAACCCACTAACAGTGACGGTAACCCACTAACGGTGACGGTGATCCACTAACGGTGACGGTGATCCACTAACGGTGACAGTAACCCACTAACGGTGACAGTAACCCACTAACGGTGACAGTAACCCACTAACAGTGACGGTGGCTCTCCCTGACTGAGCAAGGAGTGTGTGTAGAAAGTCCCAAAATGCCTTTTGTCTCGGCCTGAGCCAGAGGAGGAACACACACACACACACACACACACACACACACACACACACACACACACACACACACACACACACACACACACACACACACACACACACACACACACACACACACTCTTCTCTCCTTTCCTTTCCTCTCCTCCCACTCTTCTCTCTAAAGGTCTCTACAGGTCTCTACAGGCCGTACAGGTCTCTACAGGTCTCTACAGGCCTCACAGGTCTCTACAGGTCTTTACAGGCCTTACAGGTCTCTACAGGTCTCTACAGGTCTCTACGGGTCTCTACACGTCTCTACAGGCCTTACAGGTCTCTACAGGTCTCTACAGGCCTTACAGGTCTCTACAGGTCTCTACAGGCCTTACAGGTCTCTACATGTCTCTACAGGTCTCTACAGGCCTTACAGGTCTCTACAGGTCTCTACAGGTCTCTACAGGCCTTACAGGTCTCTACAGGTCTCTACAGGCCTTACAGGTCTCTACAGGTCTCTACAGGTCTCTACAGGCCTTACAGGTCTCTACAGGTCTCTACAGGTCTCTACAGGTCTCTACAGGTCTCTACGGGTCTCTACAGGTCTCTACAGGCCTTACAGGTCTCTACAGGTCTCTACAGGTCTCTACAGGTCTCTACAGGCCTTACAGGTCTCTACAGGTCTCTACAGGTCTCTACCGGTCTCTACAGGTCTCTACAGGTCTCTACAGGTCTCTACAAGGCAATCTCACCTCCTAACTCCGAGTAGAGCAGAGACTGGTAGATAAAAACCTGGAGAGTGGAAAACCAGGCAGGCTTGTCTAGAAGCTGTTTCCTCTCTCTTCATGCACTGTTTCTACTGGCACCCGGTGTACTCTCCCTGACTGAGCAAGGAGTGTGTGCGTGTGTGTGTGTGTGTGTGTGTGTGTGTGTGTGTGTGTGTGTGTGTGTGTGTGTGTGTGTGTGTGTGTGTGTGTGTGTGTGTGTGTGTGTGTGTGTGTGTGTGTGTGTGTGTGTGTGTGTTCTCCGAGCGTGACTGAGCAGGAGACAGTATGTGTCAGTGGGAGAGAGAAGACAGCGCGGAGGAGGAGGAGGAGAGAAGAGTGGGAGGAGAGGAAAGGAGAGAAGAGTGGGAAGAGAGGAAAGGAGAGAAGATAGGGAGAGGAAAGGAGAGAAGAGTGGGAGGAGAGGAAAGGAGAGAAGATAGGGAGGAGAGGAAAGGAGGCAGAGCAAGAAGAAGGACAGAAGAGAATTAACAATTCATAGTGTAGAAAGTCCCAAAATACCTTTTGTCTTGTCCAGGAGTCCTGGGCTACAAACCAAGGGGAAATGGGTCTCGGTCTGAGCCAGAGTGAGGTACACACACACACACACACACACACACATACACACCCCGCAGGGCAGTAGCAGTGGGAGAGGGAGAGGGCCAAAAGTAGAGTGATCTAGGAGTCAGGGGAAACCGATAGGGACTGAACAGCACAGAGAGACTTAGCAACAACATCAGCAACAACAACAACATCAACAACAACAACATCAACAACAACATCAACAACATCAACATTAACAACAACATCAACAACAACATCAACAACAACAACATCAACAACATCAACAACAACATCAACAACAACAACAACATCAACAACATTAACAACAACAACAACATCAACAACAACATCAACAACAACATCATTAACAATCAACATCAACAACAACATCAATAACAACATCATTAACAACAACATCAACAACATCAATATCAACAACAACAACATCAACAACAACATCAACAACAACAACAACAACACCATCAACAACAACATCATTAACAACAACAACATCAACAACATTAACAATCAACATCAACAACAGGTAGAACAAGCTCTAACCACACCCAACAAACTGCCAGGTAGAACAAGCTCTAACCACACCCAACATACTGCCAGGTAGAACAAACTCTAACCACACCCAACATACTGCCAGGTAGAACAAGCTCTAACCACACCCAACATACTGCTCCAACTGTAGGTAGTTTTGTACAGTTAATATGTATATTTGGGAATATAGAATTTTTGAACTTTAAATTAATGCGATATAACCAGCCCTTTTAAAGTATTTTGCCAATAGCACGTTTGTTAAAATCATTTAACATCAAAGGTATATCTAATGCAACCACGTTTCAACCACGTTAGAAAGAACCAAATGAATTGGCTGGATGTACAACTACTCGGGGGGAGAAATGTTAAATATAGTAATTGGCAGTTATCCCGGCGGCTTATCGGGATGTTGTTTTTCATAAGATCAGCTACAAACAACAAAAGACCCTGAAGAACAAACTGGAACAAACAGGGCTACTGGTGCCATTCTTCAGGGAAAACAGTGTTCATCTCTCTCTGAAACAGAGGCCCTTTTCCTTTACGGCAGAGTCTTCATCTCTCTCTGAAACAGAGGCCCTTTTCCTTTACGGCAGAGTCTTCATCTCTCTCTGAAAGAAACAGAGGCCCTTTTCCTTTACTTCTCACTGCTGCAGTGTTTCCATAGACACCGGTACGTTCTTAGAATATTGCGGCTTGGAAAGGCGGATGTGATGTGTTTATCAGAGAGAGAGAGAGACTTCTCCAGCTACATCTCCCTCAGAGTGAGAAACTGGGTCAAAACACACACACACACACACACACACACACACACACACACACACACACACACACACACACACACACACACACACACACACACACACACACACACACACACACACACACACACACACACACACACACACACACATACACACACACACACACACACACGCACACACACACACACACACACAGACCCCTCCCCATACACACTGTCAACTGGACCAGCAGCAGCCGTGGTACTGACTGGTTGAGCCTGGATCAAGTGCTCACTGATGTGGATCTTAGGGGGATCGGAGCTGGCTGGCTTGCTGTGTGTGTGTGTGTCTGGTGTGTCAGAGTACGAGTGACTGAGTGAATGAGTGAGTGATAAGGGCATCAGAGCAGGCTGGCTGGCGCTTCCTCAAAGGCCTCAACACAAAATCAACTTTTATTTGTCACATGCTTCGTAAACAACAGTTGTAGACTTAACAGTGTGGAGAGAAACAACATTATAGACTAACAGTGTAATGCTGACCGATGGGCCGTTCCCAACATTATAGACTAACAGTGTAATGCTGACTGACGGGCCGTTCCCAACAATACAGAGAGAAACAACATTATAGACTAACAGTGTAATGCTGACTGACGGGCCGTTCCCAACATTATAGACTAACAGTGTAATGCTGACTGACGGGGCCGTTCCCAACAATACAGAGAGAAACAACATTATAGACTAACAGTGTAATGCTGACTGATGGGCCGTTCCCAACAATACAGAGAGAAACAACATTATAGACTAACAGTGTAATGCTTACTGACGGACCGTTCCCAACAATACAGAGAGAAACAACATTATAGACTAACAGTGTAATGCTGACTGACGGGCCGTTCCCAACAATACAGAGAGAAACAACATTATAGACTAACAGTGTAATGCTGACTGACGGGCCGTTCCCAACATTATAGACTAACAGTGTAATGCTGACTGACGGGGCCGTTCCCAACAATACAGAGAGAAACAACATTATAGACTAACATTGTAATGCTGACTGACGGG
The DNA here is from genome assembly GCF_029448725.1 of Salvelinus fontinalis. NCBI lineage: Eukaryota > Metazoa > Chordata > Actinopteri > Salmoniformes > Salmonidae > Salvelinus > Salvelinus fontinalis. The sequence continues at coordinate 4,034,969 of NC_074696.1, forward strand.
GCCGTTCCCAACAATACAGAGAGAAACAACATTATAGACTAACAGTGTAATGCTGACTGATGGGCCGTTCCCAACAATACAGAGAGAAACAACATTATAGACTAACAGTGTAATGCTTACTGACGGACCGTTCCCAACAATACAGAGAGAAACAACATTATAGACTAACAGTGTAATGCTGACTGACGGGCCGTTCCCAACAATACAGAGAGAAACAACATTATAGACTAACAGTGTAATGCTGACTGACGGGCCGTTCCCAACATTATAGACTAACAGTGTAATGCTGACTGACGGGGCCGTTCCCAACAATACAGAGAGAAACAACATTATAGACTAACAGTGTAATGCTGACTGATGGGCCGTTCCCAACAATACAGAGAGAAACAACATTATAGACTAACAGTGTAATGCTGACTGACGGGACGTTCCCAACAATACAGAGAGAAACAACATTATAGACTAACAGTGTAATGCTGACTGACGGGACGTTCCCAACAATACAGAGAGAAACAACATTATAGACTAACAGTGTAATGCTGACTGACGGGCTGTTCCCAACAATACAGAGAGAAACAACATTATAGACTAACAGTGTAATGCTGACTGACGGGCTGTTCCCAACAATACAGAGAGAAACAACATTATAGACTAACAGTGTAATGCTGACTGACGGGCTGGTCCCAACAATACAGAGAGAAACAACATTATAGACTAACAGTGTAATGCTGACTGACGGGACGTTCCCAACAATACAGAGAGAAACAACATTATAGACTAACAGTGTAATGCTGACTGACGGGACGTTCCTAACAATACAGAGAGAAACAACATTATAGACTAACAGTGTAATGCTGACTGACGGGCTGTTCCCAACAATACAGAGAGAAACAACATTATAGACTAACAGTGTAATGCTGACTGACGGGACGTTCCAAACAATACAGAGAGAAACAACATTATAGACTAACAGTGTAATGCTGACTGACGGGACGTTCCCAACAATACAGAGAGAAACAACATTATAGACTAACAGTGTAATGCTGACTGACGGGACGTTCCTAACAATACAGAGAGAAACAACATTATAGACTAACAGTGTAATGCTGACTGACGGGCTGTTCCCAACAATACAGAGAGAAACAACATTATAGACTAACAGTGTAATGCTGACTGACGGGACGTTCCAAACAATACAGAGAGAAACAACATTATAGACTAACAGTGTAATGCTGACTGACGGGACGTTCCCAACAATACAGAGAGAAACAACATTATAGACTAACAGTGTAATGCTGACTGACGGGCCGTTCCCAACAATACAGAGAGAAACAACATTATAGACTAACAGTGTAATGCTGACTGACGGGCCGTTCCCAACAATACAGAGAGAAACAACATTATAGACTAACAGTGTAATGCTGACTGACGGGACGTTCCCAACAATACAGAGAGAAACAACATTATAGACTAACAGTGTAATGCTGACTGACGGGGCGTTCCCAACATTATAGACTAACAGTGTAATGCTGACTGACGGGGCGTTCCCAACATTATAGACTAACAGTGTAATGCTGACTGACGGACCGTTCCCAACAATACAGAGAGAAACAACATTATAGACTAACAGTGTAATGCTGACTGATGGCCGTTCCCAACAATACAGAGAGAAACAACATTATAGACTAACAGTGTAATGCTGACTGACGGGACGTTCCCAACATTATAGACTAACAGTGTAATGCTGACTGACGGGCCGTTCCCAACAATACAGAGAGAAACAACATTATAGACTAACAGTGTAATGCTGACTGATGGCCGTTCCCAACAATACAGAGAGAAACAACATTATAGACTAACAGTGTAATGCTGACTGATGGCCGTTCCCAACAATACAGAGAGAAACAACATTATAGACTAACAGTGTAATGCTGACTGACGGGCCGTTCCCAACAATACAGAGAGAAACAACATTATAGACTAACAGTGTAATGCTGACTGACGGGCTGTTCCCAACAATACAGAGAGAAACAACATTATAGACTAACAGTGTAATGCTGACTGACGGGACGTTCCCAACAATACAGAGAGAAACAACATTATAGACTAACAGTGTAATGCTGACTGACGGGACGTTCCTAACAATACAGAGAGAAACAACATTATAGACTAACAGTGTAATGCTGACTGACGGGCTGTTCCCAACAATACAGAGAGAAACAACATTATAGACTAACAGTGTAATGCTGACTGACGGGACGTTCCAAACAATACAGAGAGAAACAACATTATAGACTAACAGTGTAATGCTGACTGACGGGACGTTCCCAACAATACAGAGAGAAACAACATTATAGACTAACAGTGTAATGCTGACTGACGGGCCGTTCCCAACAATACAGAGAGAAACAACATTATAGACTAACAGTGTAATGCTGACTGACGGGCCGTTCCCAACAATACAGAGAGAAACAACATTATAGACTAACAGTGTAATGCTGACTGACGGGACGTTCCCAACAATACAGAGAGAAACAACATTATAGACTAACAGTGTAATGCTGACTGACGGGGCGTTCCCAACATTACAGACTAACAGTGTAATGCTGACTGACGGGGCGTTCCCAACATTATAGACTAACAGTGTAATGCTGACTGACGGACCGTTCCCAACAATACAGAGAGAAACAACATTATAGACTAACAGTGTAATGCTGACTGATGGCCGTTCCCAACAATACAGAGAGAAACAACATTATAGACTAACAGTGTAATGCTGACTGACGGGACGTTCCCAACATTATAGACTAACAGTGTAATGCTGACTGACGGGCCGTTCCCAACAATACAGAGAGAAACAACATTATAGACTAACAGTGTAATGCTGACTGATGGCCGTTCCCAACAATACAGAGAGAAACAACATTATAGACTAACAGTGTAATGCTGACTGATGGCCGTTCCCAACAATACAGAGAGAAACAACATTATAGACTAACAGTGTAATGCTGACTGACGGGCCGTTCCCAACAATACAGAGAGAAACAACATTATAGACTAACAGTGTAATGCTGACTGACGGGACGTTCCCAACAATACAGAGAGAAACAACATTATAGACTAACAGTGTAATGCTGACTGACGGGCCGTTCCCAACAATACAGAGAGAAACAACATTATAGACTAACAGTGTAATGCTGACTGACGGGCCGTTCCCAACAATACAGAGAGAAACAACATTATAGACTAACAGTGTAATGCTGACTGACGGGACGTTCCCAACAATACAGAGAGAAACAACATTATAGACTAACAGTGTAATGCTGACTGACGGGGCGTTCCCAACATTACAGACTAACAGTGTAATGCTGACTGACGGGGCGTTCCCAACATTATAGACTAACAGTGTAATGCTGACTGACGGACCGTTCCCAACAATACAGAGAGAAACAACATTATAGACTAACAGTGTAATGCTGACTGATGGCCGTTCCCAACAATACAGAGAGAAACAACATTATAGACTAACAGTGTAATGCTGACTGACGGGACGTTCCCAACATTATAGACTAACAGTGTAATGCTGACTGACGGGCCGTTCCCAACAATACAGAGAGAAACAACATTATAGACTAACAGTGTAATGCTGACTGATGGCCGTTCCCAACAATACAGAGAGAAACAACATTATAGACTAACAGTGTAATGCTGACTGATGGCCGTTCCCAACAATACAGAGAGAAACAACATTATAGACTAACAGTGTAATGCTGACTGACGGGCCGTTCCCAACAATACAGAGAGAAACAACATTATAGACTAACAGTGTAATGCTGACTGACGGGCCGTTCCCAACAATACAGAGAGAAACAACATTATAGACTAACAGTGTAATGCTGACTGACGGACCGTTCCCAACATTATAGACTAACAGTGTAATGCTGACTGACGGGCCGTTCCCAACATTATAGACTAACAGTGTAATGCTGACTGACGGGCCGTTCCCAACATTATAGACTAACAGTGTAATGCTGACTGACGGGCCGTTCCCAACATTATAGACTAACAGTGTAATGCTCACTGACGGACCGTTCCCAACAATACAGAGAGAAACAACATTATAGACTAACAGTGTAATGCTGACTGACGGGCCGTTCCCAACATTATAGACTAACAGTGTAATGCTCACTGACGGGCCGTTCCCAACAATACAGAGAGAAACAACATTATAGACTAACAGTGTAATGCTGACTGACAGGCCGTTCCCAACAATACAGAGAGAAACAACATTATAGACTAACAGTGTAATGCTGACTGACAGGCCGTTCCCTACAATGTAGATAGAAAGAGAATAGAGAAATTACAGAAAAGTAAAACACAGACTATGGTGGTTGATCAACTAAAAGTTTAGAGTTAAGTTGTGGTTTAGTACGGTACCCTGCATCACTGCTTCATTGCTCCAGATCACCACCAGGGGGAGTTAGAGCACTGATTATGCCGTTGGGTCCTACTGTGTCTCTAACTGACAATGAATGGGCGACATAAACCTAAATAGAAACTGATAATTGTGCACGACTTCAGTATTACTCACTAAAACCATTGTTACACTACGGTTTTTATACTAAGAGAAACTTAGACTACAATTAGGGTGTGGAAATGTTATGATTATTTTGCTCCTACCGCGGTACTGTAGCCTACTCCCGAACCGGTCACGTTGTACAGCGCCCGAGTGGCGCAGAGGTCTAAGACACTACAGATGCTGGTTCAATACCCGTGTCGACTGAGACAAGGAGACCCACGAAGTGACCGTAGACTTTTGGTTTCTCTCCCTCTAAAAACAGAAATAAATCATTCTAAATAACAAACTGGCTTTATTTACAAAGTAGTAACAACGTCCCCGTGTTCAATAATTGCCTTTTTCTCACTCGCTTTACGTTATTTGAAAACGAAATAATCTCCAAAATATCGTTATTTTTTTAAACACAGCTATTATTATTATGAATTAATTTATAATTATATAAAAGCCCCTTAGATATTCTCACAGAGCAGATCCTAACGAAAAATGCCCCTTAGATATTGATGTAAAATCCTCCTGTCCTCTAAATTGAATTAACACTTTTAATTATTACTTGATTCCAAATATGTTACTTCATAGTTTTGATATCTTTAATATTATTCTACAAAGTAAAACCCTTGAATGTGTAGTTGTGCCCAAACGTTTGACTGGTACTGTATGTAGTTACAGCAGACCAAGGTAGAAGCGTCAGACACATGCAACATCATCACACACTTCCTGTATTGGAGTTGTTGGTTCTGTGGGTCGTGCGGATGGGCCACCAGCGTCCTCCTGAAACCTCATGATGGCTGCAGAAGCTGGAGTCCTTAGGATACGTTGCCTCCTCTGGATTTGAGGTCTAACCAACGCCTTGCCTAGCTCCTCGAGAAAGAGCCATCTCCTCTGGATTTGAGGTCTTACCAATGTCTTGCCCAGCTCCTCGAGAAAGAGCTGTCTCTGGAGCTTCCCTCTGTTCCAATCTGTGTTCAACACCATCCAGATGACAAACGTGTTTTACGTCGAGATGTCCAAGATCTTGAAGAATATCACAAGTGGCCAGTGTAGGGTTCCTCTTTTGCAGCTGTAGGCAATGTAATCCATAATGAATTCTTGTTTTTGATGATCCTGGCCACAGATTCCCCCATCCCTATGCAGCGTACTCATGAGTACCACATTTTTGCCTTTCTTGGCACGTAGGACACTAGGGACGTGTCGACTGCGAACACAAACTTAGAGGAATTGATAGGCGTGTTCCGTGTATTCAACAGCTGAGGTGGGAGCTCTGGCTTGTTTTTTCATACTGTTCCTACCATCATCAGCCTCCTATTGAGGAGCTCCTGTCTTAACTTGTTTAAAGTAAAAAAGCTAATGCATGTGATGTTGTGGCCACGGAGTCCCTGTGTCACGTCCAGGACAACCCGCATCCCTTGGTTCTTCTCAGGGACTCCTCCATCTGGTTTCCTCGTATACACTTTCAAGTTCAACGCATATAATGAAGCAGCATCACAGGCAGCCCAGATCTCGATTCCATATTTTGCGAGTGTAGAAGGTATGTACTGCTTGAAGGGGCAGCGGCCCCTAAATGGCATAAGCTGCTTGTAAAACAAGGGAAAGTGGTGCACCCACTTGTTCCACACTGATCTGATTGCAGCAAGCTTGTCTCTCTACACTGACATGATAGCAGCTAGCTTGTCTCTCTACACTGACATGATAGCAGCTAGCTTGTCTCTCTACACTGACCTGACTGCAGCTAGCTTGTCTCTCTACACTGACATGATAGCAGCTAGCTTGTCTCTCTGCACTGACCTGACTGCAGCTAGCTTGTCTCTCTACACTGACCTGATGGCAGCTAGCTTGTCTCTCTGCACTGACCTGACTGCAGCTAGCTTGTCTCTCTACACTGATCTGATTGCAGCTAGCTTGTCTCTCTGCACTGACCTGACTGCAGCTAGCTTGTCTCTCTCCACTGACCTGATTGCAGCTAGCTTGTCTCTCTACACTGACCTGATAGCAGCTAGCTTGTCTCTCTGCACTGACCTGACTGCAGCTAGCTTGTCTCTCTACACTGACCTGATAGCAGCTAGCTTGTCTCTCTACACTGACCTGACTGCAGCTAGCTTGTCTCACTACACTGACCTGATGGCAGCTAGCTTGTCCCTCTACACTGACCTGATGGCAGCTAGCTTGTCTCTCTACACTGACCTGATAGCAGCTAGCTTGTCTCTCTACACTGACCTGATAGCAGCTAGCTTGTCTCTCTACACTGACCTGATAGCCGCTAGCTTGTCTCTCTACACTGACATGATAGCAGCTAGCTTGTCTCTCTGCACTGACCTGATAGCGGCTAGCTTGTCTCTCTGCACTGACCTGATTGCAGCTAGCTTGTCTCTCTGCACTGATCTGACTGCAGCTAGCTTGTCTCTCTACACTGACCTGATAGCAGCTAGCTTGTCTCTCTACACTGACCTGATTGCAGCTAGCTTGTCTCTGCACTGACCAGATTGCAGCTAGCTTGTCTCTCTGCACTGACCTGACTGCAGCTAGCTTGTCTCTCTGCACTGACCTGTTTGCAGCTAGCTTGTCTCTCTGCACTGACCTGACTGCAGCTAGCTTGTCTCTGCACTGACCAGATTGCAGCTAGCTTGTCTCTCTGCACTGACCTGATAGCAGCTAGCTTGTCTCTCTGCACTGACCTGATTGCAGCTAGCTTGTCTCTCTGCACTGACCTGATAGCAGCTAGCTTGTCTCTCTGCACTAACCTGATAGCAGCTAGCTTGTCTCTCTGCACTGACCTGATAGCAGCTAGCTTGTCTCTCTACACTGACCTGATAGCAGCTAGCTTGTCTCTCTGCACTGACCTGATTGCAGCTAGCTTGTCTCTCTGCACGGAACTCACTGCAGCTAGCTTGTCTCTCTGAGCTTGTCTCTCTGCACTGACCTGATAGCAGCTAGCTTGTCTCTCTGCACTGACCTGATTGGAGCTAGCTTGTCTCTCTACACTGACCTGATTGCAGCTAGCTTGTCTCTCTACACTGACCTGAGAGCAGCTAGCTTGTCTCTCTGCACTGACCTGATAGCAGCTAGCTTGTCTCTGCACTGACCTGACTGCAGCTAGCTTGTCTCTCTGCACTGACCTGATAGCAGCTAGCTTGTCTCTCTACACTAACCTGGTGGCAGCTAGCTTGTCTCTCTGCACTGACCTGACTGCAGCTAGCTTGTCTCTCTGCACTGACCTGATAGCAGCTAGCTTGTCTCTCTACACTAACCTGGTGGCAGCTAGCTTGTCTCTCTGCACTGACCTGATTGCAGCTAGCTTGTCTCTCTGCACTGATCTGATTGCAGCTAGCTTGTCTCTCTACACTGACCTGATGGCAGCTAGCTTGTCTCTCTACACTGACCTGATGGCAGCTAGCTTGTCTCTCTACACTGATCTGATAGCAGCTAGCTTGTCTCTCTACACTGACCTGATGGCAGCTAGCTTGTCTCTCTACACTGACCTGACTGCAGCTAGCTTGTCTCTCTGCACTGACCTGATAGCAGCTAGCTTGTCTCTCTACACTGACCTGATGGCAGCTAGCTTGTCTCTCTGCACTGACCTGACTGCAGCTAGCTTGTCTCTCTACACTGACCTGATTACAGCTAGCTTGTCTCTCTGCACTGACCTGACTGCAGCTAGCTTGTCTCTCTACACTGACCTGATAGCAGCTAGCTTGTCTCTCTACACTGACCTGATAGCAGCTAGCTTGTCTCTCTACACTGACCTGATGGCAGCTAGCTTGTCTCTCTGCACTGACCTGACTGCAGCTAGCTTGTCTCTCTACACTGACCTGATTACAGCTAGCTTGTCTCTCTGCACTGACCTGACTGCAGCTAGCTTGTCTCTCTACACTGACCTGATAGCAGCTAGCTTGTCTCTCTACACTGACCTGATAGCAGCTAGCTTGTCTCTCTGCACTGACCTGACTGCAGCTAGCTTGTCTCTCTACACTGACCTGATAGCAGCTAGCTTGTCTCTCTACACTGACCTGACTGCAGCTAGCTTGTCTCTCTACACTGACCTGACTGCAGCTAGCTTGTCTCTCTACACTGACCTGATAGCAGCTAGCTTGTCTCTCTACACTGACCTGACTGCAGCTAGCTTGTCTCTCTACACTGACCTGATTGCAGCTAGCTTGTCTCTCTACACTGACCTGATAGCAGCTAGCTTGTCTCTCTGCACTGACCTGATAGCAGCTAGCTTGTCTCTCTACACTGACCTGATAGCAGCTAGCTTGTCTCTCTGCACTGACCTGATTGCAGCTAGCTTGTCTCTCTGCACTGAACTCACTGCAGCTAGCTTGTCTCTCTGAGCTTGTCTCTCTGCACTGACCTGATAGCAGCTAGCTTGTCTCTCTGCACTGACCTGATTGGAGCTAGGTTGTCTCTCTACACTGACCTGATTGCAGCTAGCTTGTCTCTCTACACTGACCTGAGAGCAGCTAGCTTGTCTCTCTGCACTGACCTGATAGCAGCTAGCTTGTCTCTGCACTGACCTGACTGCAGCTAGCTTGTCTCTCTGCACTGACCTGATAGCAGCTAGCTTGTCTCTCTACACTAACCTGGTGGCAGCTAGCTTGTCTCTCTGCACTGACCTGACTGCAGCTAGCTTGTCTCTCTGCACTGACCTGATAGCAGCTAGCTTGTCTCTCTACACTAACCTGGTGGCAGCTAGCTTGTCTCTCTGCACTGACCTGATTGCAGCTAGCTTGTCTCTCTGCACTGATCTGATTGCAGCTAGCTTGTCTCTCTACACTGACCTGATGGCAGCTAGCTTGTCTCTCTACACTGACCTGATGGCAGCTAGCTTGTCTCTCTACACTGATCTGATAGCAGCTAGCTTGTCTCTCTACACTGACCTGATGGCAGCTAGCTTGTCTCTCTACACTGACCTGACTGCAGCTAGCTTGTCTCTCTGCACTGACCTGATAGCAGCTAGCTTGTCTCTCTACACTGACCTGATGGCAGCTAGCTTGTCTCTCTGCACTGACCTGACTGCAGCTAGCTTGTCTCTCTACACTGACCTGATTACAGCTAGCTTGTCTCTCTGCACTGACCTGACTGCAGCTAGCTTGTCTCTCTACACTGACCTGATAGCAGCTAGCTTGTCTCTCTACACTGACCTGATAGCAGCTAGCTTGTCTCTCTACACTGACCTGATGGCAGCTAGCTTGTCTCTCTGCACTGACCTGACTGCAGCTAGCTTGTCTCTCTACACTGACCTGATTACAGCTAGCTTGTCTCTCTGCACTGACCTGACTGCAGCTAGCTTGTCTCTCTACACTGACCTGATAGCAGCTAGCTTGTCTCTCTACACTGACCTGATAGCAGCTAGCTTGTCTCTCTGCACTGACCTGACTGCAGCTAGCTTGTCTCTCTACACTGACCTGATAGCAGCTAGCTTGTCTCTCTACACTGACCTGACTGCAGCTAGCTTGTCTCTCTACACTGACCTGACTGCAGCTAGCTTGTCTCTCTACACTGACCTGATAGCAGCTAGCTTGTCTCTCTACACTGACCTGACTGCAGCTAGCTTGTCTCTCTACACTGACCTGATTGCAGCTAGCTTGTCTCTCTACACTGACCTGATAGCAGCTAGCTTGTCTCTCTGCACTGACCTGATAGCAGCTAGCTTGTCTCTCTGCACTGACCTGATAGCAGCTAGCTTGTCTCTCTGCACTGACCTGATAGCAGCTAGCTTGTCTCTCTACACTGACCTGATAGCAGCTAGCTTGTCTCTCTACACTGACCCAATAGCAGCTAGCTTGTCTCTCTGCCTCCGAGCTGGTGTGGTGTCTCGGGTATCGAAGCAGATAATCCTCGAAATAATGTGGAAGTTTTCCAGAGACATTGTTTCACGGAGAAGTTCTCTGTCAGTTTCTGCACCCCACAGGGATTCTGTGGATTCCCCATTGGATCTGAAAACACCAGTATGGAGAAGAAAAATAAATGAGTTTGGTCCATCTCCTTCCATCTCTCTCCAAAAACACACCTTTCCTCCAAATTAGTGAAGTCCAGAATGATTTCCTGGATGGTGTCTGTGATGAACAGTTGAAAATAAGACTTTAAGTCCTGCACATGAGTAACCGCCTTCCACGACCACGGCCCTGGTTGCATCCTCATCACATTGGCAGCCATGTTGGGTGGCTCATTCCTTGGGAAAGAAGACTGTTCAATTTCATTTTTTTTTTTATCCATATTTCTCCTCCTGCAGGCTGCTGACGGGCTGGTCCTGGGGCTGGGTGCTGAGGGGCTGGTCCTGGGACTGGGTGCTGAGGGGCTGGTCCTGGGGCTGGCTGCTGACCGGCTGGTCCTGGGAATGGGTGCTGAGGGGCTGGTCCCGGGGCTGGCTGCTGACCGGCTGGTCCTGGGGCTGGGTACTGAGGGGCTGGTCCTGGGACTGGTTGCTGATGGGCTGGTCCTGGGTCTGGCTGCTGATGGGCTGGTCCTGGGGCTGGTCCTGGGACTGGCTGCTGACGGGCTGGTCCTGGGGCTGGTTGCTGACGGGCTGGTCCTGGGGCTGGCTAGTGACCGGCTGGTCCTGGGACTGGCTGCTGACGGGCTGGTCCTGGGGCTGGCTGCTGACCGGCTGGTCCTGGGGCTGGTTGCTGATGGGCTGGTCCTGGGTCTGGCTGCTGATGGGCTGGTCCTGGGGCTGGTCCTGGGACTGGCAGCTGACGGGCTGGTCCCGGGGCTGGAAGGAGGAAGACACCTACACACACACTTTCCCACACTTTTATTACCCTCGGGTCCAGTGGACCAGAACACCACATATGTAATATTAATGTGTAGGGGGGGGGGGATCCAGTGGACCAGAACACCACATATGTAATATTAATGTGTAGGGGGGGGGGGTCCAGTGGACCAGAACACCACATATGTAATATTAATGTGTAGGGGGGGGTCCAGTGGACCAGAACACCACATATGTAATATTAATGTGTAGGGGGGGGGGGGAGGGGTCCAGTGGACCAGAACACCACATATGTAATATTAATGTGTAGGGGGGGGGGGGGGTCCAGTGGACCAGAACACCACATATGTAATATAAATGTGTAGGGGGGGTCCAGTGGACCAGAACACCACATATGTAATATTAATGTGTAGGGTGGGGGGGGGGGTTGGGGGGTCCAGTGGACCAGAACACCACATATGTAATATTAATGTGTAGGGGGGGGGGGGGGGGGGTCCAGTGGACCAGAACACCACATATGTAATATTAATGTGTAGGGGGGGGTCCAGTGGACCAGAACACCACATATGTAATATTAATGTGTAGGGGGGGTCCAGTGGACCAGAACACCACATATGTAATATTAATGTGTAGGGGGGGGGGTCCAGGGGACCAGAACACCACATATGTAATATTAATGTGTAGGGGGGGGGGGGTCCAGTGGACCAGAACACCACATATGTAATATTAATGTGTAGGGGGGGGGGGGGGGTCCAGTGGACCAGAACACCACAAATGTAATATTAATGTGTAGGGGGGGGGGGGGGGGGGGGGGGGGTCCAGTGGACCAGAACACCACATATGTAATATTAATGTGTAGGGGGGGGGGGGGGGGGGTCCAGGGGACCAGAACACCACATATGTAATATTAATGTGTAGGGGGGGGTCCAGTGGACCAGAACACCACATATGTAATATTAATGTGTAGGGGGGGGGGGGGGGGGGGGTCCAGTGGACCAGAACACCACATATGTAATATTAATGTGTAGGGGGGGGGGGGTCCAGTGGACCAGAACACCACATATGTAATATTAATGTGTAGGGGGGGGGGGGGGGGGGGTCCAGTGGACCAGAACACCACATATGTAATATTAATGTGTAGGGGGGGGGGGGGGGGGTCCAGGGGACCAGAACACCACATATGTAATATTAATGTGTAGGGGGGGGGTCCAGTGGACCAGAACACCACATATGTAATATTAATGTGTAGGGGGGGGGGTGGGGGGGTCCAGTGGACCAGAACACCACATATGTAATATTAATGTGTAGGGGGGGGGGGGTCCAGTGGACCAGAACACCACATATGTAATATTAATGTGTAGGGGGGGGGGGGTCCAGGGGACCAGAACACCACATATGTAATATTAATGTGTAGGGGGGGGGGGGGGGGGGGGGTCCAGTGGACCAGAACACCACATATGTAATATTAATGTGTAGGGGGGGGGGGGGTCCAGTGGACCAGAACACCACATATGTAATATTAATGTGTAGGGGGGGGGGTCCAGTGGACCAGAACACCACATATGTAATATTAATGTGTAGGGGGGGGGGGTCCAGTGGACCAGAACACCACATATGTAATATTAATGTGTAGGGGGGGGGGGGGGGTCCAGTGGACCAGAACACCACATATGTAATATTAATGTGTAGGGGGGGGGGTCCAGTGGACCAGAACACCACATATGTAATATTAATGTGTAGGGGGGGGGGGGGGGGTTCCAGTGGACCAGAACACCACATATGTAATATTAATGTGTAGGGGGGGGGGGGGGTCCAGGGGACCAGAACACCACAAATGTAATATTAATGTGTAGGGGGGGGGGGGTCCAGTGGACCAGAACACCACATATGTAATATTAATGTGTAGGGGGGGGGGGGTCCAGTGGACCAGAACACCACATATGTAATATTAATGTGTAGGGGGGGGGGGGTTCCAGTGGACCAGAACACCACATATGTAATATTAATGTGTAGGGGGGGGGGGGGGGGTCCAGTGGACCAGAACACCACATATGTAATATTAATGTGTAGGGGGGGGGGTTCCAGTGGACCAGAACACCACATATGTAATATTAATGTGTAGGGGGGGGGGTCCAGTGGACCAGAACACCACATATGTAATATTAATGTGTAGGGGGGGGGGGGGTCCAGTAGACCAGAACACCACATATGTAATATTAATGTGTAGGGGGGGGGGGGGGGGTCCAGGGGACCAGAACACCACATATGTAATATTAATGTGTAGGGGGGGGGTCCAGGGGACCAGAACACCACATATGTAATATTAATGTGTAGGGGGGGGGGTCCAGTGGACCAGAACACCACATATGTAATATTAATGTGTAGGGGGGGGGGGTTCCAGTGGACCAGAACACCACATATGTAATATTAATGTGTAGGGGGGGGGGGAGGGTCCAGGGGACCAGAACACCACATATGTAATATAAATGTGTAGGGGGGGGTGGGGTCCAGGGGACCAGAACACCACATATGTAATATTAATGTGTAGGGGGGGTCCAGTGGACCAGAACACCACATATGTAATATTAATGTGTAGGGGGGGGGGGGGGTCCAGTGGACCAGAACACCACATATGTAATATTAATGTGTAGGGGGGGGGGGGGGTCCAGTGGACCAGAACACCACATATGTAATATTAATGTGTAGGGGGGGGGGGGGTCCAGTGGACCAGAACACCACATATGTAATATTAATGTGTAGGGGGGGGGGGGGTCCAGGGGACCAGAACACCACATATGTAATATTAATGTGTAGGGGGGAGGGGGGGTCCAGTGGACCAGAACACCACATATGTAATATTAATGTGTAGGGGGAAGGGGGGGGGGGTCCAGTGGACCGGAACACCACATATGTAATATTAATGTGTAGGGGGGGGGGGGGGTCCAGTGGACCAGAACACCACATATGTAATATTAATGTGTAGGGGGGGGGGTCCAGTGGACCAGAACACCACATATGTAATATTAATGTGTAGGGGGAAGGGGGGGGGTTCAGTGGACCAGAACACCACATATGTAATATTAATGTGTAGGGGGGGGGGGGTCCAGTGGACCAGAACACCACATATGTAATATTAATGTGTAGGGGGGGGGGGGGGGGGGGTCCAGTGGACCAGAACACCACATATGTAATATTAATGTGTAGGGGGGGGGGGGGGGGGTCCAGTGGACCAGAACACCATATATGTAATATTAATGTGTAGGGGGGGGGTCCAGTGGACCAGAACACCACATATGTAATATTAATGTGTAGGGGGGGGGGGGGGGGGGGTCCAGTGGACCAGAACACCACATATGTAATATTAATGTGTAGGGGGGGGGGGGGGGGTCCAGTGGACCAGAACACCACATATGTAATATTAATGTGTAGGGGGGGGGGGGGGGGGTCCAGTGGACCAGAACACCACATATGTAATATTAATGTGTAGGGGGGGGGGGGGGGTCCAGTGGACCAGAACACCACATATGTAATATTAATGTGTAGGGGGGGGGGTCCAGTGGACCAGAACACCACATATGTAATATTAATGTGTAGGGGGGGGGGGTTCCAGTGGACCAGAACACCACATATGTAATATTAATGTGTAGGGGGGGGGGGGGGTCCAGTGGACCAGAACACCACATATGTAATATTAATGTGTAGGGGGGGGGGGTCCAGTGGACCAGAACACCACATATGTAATATTAATGTGTAGGGGGGGGGGGGTCCAGTGGACCAGAACACCACATATGTAATATTAATGTGTAGGGGGGGGGGGGTCCAGTAGACCAGAACACCACATATGTAATATTAATGTGTAGGGGGGGGGGGGGGGGGGGTTCAGGGGACCAGAACACCACATATGTAATATTAATGTGTAGGGGGGGGTCCAGGGGACCAGAACACCACATATGTAATATTAATGTGTAGGGGGGGGGTCCAGTGGACCAGAACACCACATATGTAATATTAATGTGTAGGGGGGGGGGGGTTCCAGTGGACCAGAACACCACATATGTAATATTAATGTGTAGGGGGGGGGGGGGGGGGTCCAGGGGACCAGAACACCACATATGTAATATAAATGTGTAGGGGGGGGGTGGGGTCCAGGGGACCAGAACACCACATATGTAATATTAATGTGTAGGGGGGGTCCAGTGGACCAGAACACCACATATGTAATATTAATGTGTAGGGGGGGGGGTCCAGTGGACCAGAACACCACATATGTAATATTAATGTGTAGGGGGGGGGGTCCAGTGGACCAGAACACCACATATGTAATATTAATGTGTAGGGGGGGGGGGGGGGGGTCCAGTGGACCAGAACACCACATATGTAATATTAATGTGTAGGGGGGGGGGGGGGGGGTCCAGTGGACCAGAACACCACATATGTAATATTAATGTGTAGGGGGAAGGGGGGGGGGTCCAGTGGACCGGAACACCACATATGTAATATTAATGTGTAGGGGGGGGGGGGGTCCAGTGGACCAGAACACCACATATGTAATATTAATGTGTAGGGGGGGGGGGGCCAGTGGACCAGAACACCACATATGTAATATTAATGTGTAGGGGGAAGGGGGGGGGTTCAGTGGACCAGAACACCACATATGTAATATTAATGTGTAGGGGGGGGGGTCCAGTGGACCAGAACACCACATATGTAATATTAATGTGTAGGGGGGGGGGGGGGGGGGTCCAGTGGACCAGAACACCACATATGTAATATTAATGTGTAGGGGGGGGGGGGGGGTCCAGTGGACCAGAACACCATATATGTAATATTAATGTGTAGGGGGGGGTCCAGTGGACCAGAACACCACATATGTAATATTAATGTGTAGGGGGGTCCAGTGGACCAGAACACCACATATGTAATATTAATGTGTAGGGGGGGGGGTCCAGTGGACCAGAACACCACATATGTAATATTAATGTGTAGGGGGGGGGGGTCCAGTGGACCAGAACACCACATATGTAATATTAATGTGTAGGGGGGGGGGGGGTCCAGTGGACCAGAACACCACATATGTAATATTAATGTGTAGGGGGGGGGGGGGGGGGTCCAGTGGACCAGAACACCACATATGTAATATTAATGTGTAGGGGGGGGGGGTCCAGTGGACCAGAACACCACATATGTAATATTAATGTGTAGAGGGGGGGGGGGGGGGGGTCCAGGGGACCAGAACACCGCATATGTAATATTAATGTGTAGGGGGGGGGGGGGTCCAGTGTACCAGAACACCACATATGTAATATTAATGTGTAGGGGGGGGGGGGGGGGGGTCCAGTGGACCAGAACACCACATATGTAATATTAATGTGTAGTGGGGGGGGGGTCCAGTGTACCAGAACACCACATATGTAATATTAATGTGTAGGGGGGGGGTCCAGTGGACCAGAACACCACATATGTAATATTAATGTGTAGGGGGGTCCAGTGGACCAGAACACCACATATGTAATATTAATGTGTAGGGGGGGTCCAGTGGACCAGAACACCACATATGTAATATTAATGTGTAGGGGGGGGGGTCCAGTGGACCAGAACACCACATATGTAATATTAATGTGTAGGGGGGGGGGGTCCAGTGGACCAGAACACCACATATGTAATATTAATGTGTAGGGGGGGGGGGTCCAGTGGACCAGAACACCACATATGTAATATTAATGTGTAGGGGGGTCCAGTGGACCAGAACACCACATATGTAATATTAATGTGTAGGGGGGGTCCAGTGGACCAGAACACCACATATGTAATATTAATGTGTAGGGGGGGGGTCCAGTGGACCAGAACACCACATATGTAATATTAATGTGTAGGGGGGGGGGGGTCCAGTGGACCAGAACACCACATATGTAATATTAATGTGTAGGGGGGGGGGTCCAGTGGACCAGAACACCACATATGTAATATTAATGTGTAGGGGGGTGGGGTCCAGTGGACCAGAACACCACATATGTAATATTAATGTGTAGGGGGGGGGGGGTCCAGTAGACCAGAACACCACATATGTAATATTAATGTGTAGGGGGGGGGGCGGGGGGTCCAGTGGAACAGAACACCACATATGTAATATTAGTGTTCAGGGAGGGTGCACGGTGTGCACTCAATGAAAATGCATTATTTTACATGTTCTTCAAAGAAAATGAGCCAAGGCCAATGAGTCTCAGGTTGAAAAAAATAATGAATTGTGTCATTTTTCTTTCAGTAAACATTGTAAATGGTTCCCACAGACCCGAACACCACACAAGGGTTAAATTGTTGGCTTGGCACACCTGTATTTGGGGAGTTTCTCCCATTCTTCTCTGCAGATCATCTCAAGCTCTGTCAGGTTGGATGGGGAGAATTGCTGCACAGCTATTTTCAGGTCTCTGCAGAAATGTTTGATCAGGTTTAAGTTCGGGCTCTGGCTGGGCCACTCAAGAACATTCAGAGACTTGTCCTGAAGCCACTCCTGTGTTGTCTTGGCTGTGTGCTTAGGGTTGTTGTCCTGTTGGAAGGTGAACCTTCACCCCAGTCTGAGGTCCTGAGCGCTCTGGAGACGGTTTTCATCAAGGATTTCTCTGTACTTTGCTCCGTTCATCTTTCCCTCGATCCTGACTAGTCTCCCAGTCTCTGCCGCTGAATAACATCCTCACAGCATGATGCTGCCACCATCGCACTTCACCGTAGGGATGGTGCCAGGTTTCCTCCAGATGTGACGCTTGGCATTCATTGTCATTATGGGGTATTGTGTGTAGATGGCCGGGGATTACCGTGGTAACAAGGCTGTAATGTAACAACGTGAGGACAAATTCAAGGGGTCTGAATACTTTCCGAAGGCACTGCATACTCTAGTTTTATGATGATTTGTTTTAGGGTATAGGGTCTAGTTTTCCAAGTGCTGTGTAATGGTCTAGCACATGTGAGAATGGCCGCTATGATGAGGATTAATGATGGTAGTGAGGGGCTAAGTGGGAACAATGATGTAGAAAAAGCACATTCCAGATAAACCTGGTGGAAAAGTAATCTGACAGAGGAGCAAGGGAGAGGAGGAGAGTAGAGGAGGAGAGTAGAGGAAGGAAGTAGAGGAGAAAGGAGAGAGGAGGAGAGAGAGGAGAGGAGAAAAGAGGAGAGAGTAGAAGAGAGTAGAGGAGGGGAGTAGAGGAGGAGAGTAGAGGAGGAGAGTATAGGAGGAGAGTAGAGGACGGGAGTAGAGGAGAAAGGAGAGAGGAGGAGAGAGAGGAGAGGAGAGGAGAAAAGAGGAGAGAGTAGAAGAGAGTAGAGGAGGAGAGTATAGGAGGAGAGTAGAGGAGGGGAGGGGAGTAGAGGAGGAGAGTAGAGGAGGAGAGTATGGGAGGAGAGTAGAGGAGAAAGGAGAGGAGAGGAGAGTAGAGGAGGAGAGTAGAGGAGAAAAGAGGAGAGAGAGGAGTAAAGGAGGAGAGTAGAGGAGGGGAGTAGAGGAGGAGAGTAGAGGAGGGGAGTAGAGGAGGAGAGTAGAGTAGAAAGGAGAGGAGAGGAGAAAAGAGGAGAGAGAGGAGAGGAGAGGAGAGGAGAAAAGAGGAGGGAGAGGAGAGGAGAGGGGAGACATGAGTAGAGGAGGGGAGTAGAGGAGGAGAGTAGAGGAGAGAGGAGAGGAGGGGAGTAGAGGAGAAAGGAGAGGAGAGGAGAAAAGAGGAGAGATGAGTAGAGGTGAGAGAAGGAGAGGAGAGAGATGGAGGATCGGTCCCCCCCCCCCCCCCCCCCCCCCTTGGGTTGTGCCGTGGCAGAGATATTTACGAGCTATACTCTGCCTTTTCTCAGGATGGTAAATTGGTGTTTGAAGGTATCCCTCTAGTGGTGTGGGGGCTGTGCTTTGGCAAAGTGGGTGAGGTTATATCCTGCATGTTTGGCCCTGTCCGGGGGTATCTTCGCATGGTGCCACAGTGTCTCCTGACCCCTCCGGTCTCAGCCTCCAGTATTTATGCTGCAGTAGTTTATGTGTCGGGGGTCTGTTATATCTGGATTATTTCTCCTGTCCTATCCGGTGTGAATTTAAGTATTGTAACGCACTGGGCGTAGTGGGTGCGGAGTCAGGTGCAGGACGCAGGAGGTACAGGAGGTACAGAAACAGCGCTTTATTACGCACAGGGAAAAATAGTACTCGCCAAGATACTGGGCGCACATACACAAATGCCCAAAACCAGGACCTAACCAGTCCGGAGGGAAAACCCAAAAACAACACGCACTACCACACAATAAAATCAATAAGCCCGCACAAAGAGCAGACGGACCTACCGGCTTAATAAATAGCCCAACTAAAACCCAAACAAGAAACAGGTGTTACTAATCAGACAAAACCAACAGAAAGGGGAAAAGGGATCGGTGGCAGCTAGTAGACCGGTGACGACGACCGCCGAGCGCCACCCGAACAGGAAGGGGAGCCACCTTCGGTAGGAGTCGTGACAAGTATGCTCTCTCTAATTCTTTCTTTCTTTCTTTCTTTCTTTCTTTCTTTCTTTCTTTCTTTCTTTCTTTCTTTCTTTCTTTCTTTCTTTGTTTCTTTCTCTCTTTCTCTCTTTAATTCTGTCTCTCTTTCTCTCTCTCTCTCTGAGGACCTGAGCCCTAGGACCATGCCTCAGGACTACCTGGCATGATGACTCCTTGATGTCCCCAGTCCACCTGGCCGTGCTGCTGTTCCAGTTTAAACTGTTCTGCCTCCGGCTGTGGAACCTTGACCTGTTCACCGGACGTGCTACCTGTCCCAGACCTGCTGTTTTCAACTCTCTAGAGACTGCAGGAGCGGTAGAGATACTCTTAATGATCGGCTATGAAAAGCCAACTGACATTTATTCCTGAGATGCTGACTTGCTGCACCCACGACAACTACTGTGATTATTATTATTTGACCCTGCTGGTCATTTATGAACATTTGAACATCTTGGCCATGTTCTGTTATAATCTCCACACGGCACAGCCAGAAGAGGACTGGCCACCCCTCATAGCCTGGTTCCTCTCTAGGTTTCTTCCTAGGTTTTGGTCTTTCTAGGGAGTTTTTCCTAGCCACCGTGCTTCTACACCTGCATTGCTTGCAGGAGAGAGGAGGGGAGTAGAGGAGAGAGGAAGGGAATAGGGGAGAGGAGGAGATTAGAGGAGGGGAGTAGAGGGGGAGAGTAGAGAGAGGAGTGTAGAGGAGAGAGGGGGAGAGTAGAGGGGGAGAGGGGGAGAGTAGAAGAGAGTAGAGAGGGAGAGTAGAAGAGAGTAGAGGGGGAGAGTAGAGTAGAGGAGAGTAGAGGACAGAGGAGGAGTGTAGAGGAGAGAGGGTGGGGAGAGTAGAGGAGAGAGGGGGAGAGTAGAGTAGAGGAGAGAGGAGGAGTGTAGAGGAGAGAGGATGGGGAGAGTAGAGGAGAGAGGGGGAGAGAAGAGGAGAGTAGAGGAAAGAGGAGGAGATCAGAGGAGAGTAGAGGAGAGTAAAGGGGCAGAGTAGAGGAGAGAGGAGGAGAGTAGAGGGGGAGAGTAGAGGAGAGAGGGGGAGAGTAGAGGGGGAGAGTAGAGGAGAGAGGAGAGTTTGTGCACGGGGCATTGCCTTGCTGAAACAGGAAAGGGCCTTCCCCAAATTGTTGCCACAAAGAAGCACAGAATTGTATGCTGTAACGTTAAGATTTTCCTTCACTGGAACTAAGGAGCCCAAACAATGAAAAACATCCCCGGGCCATTATTCCTCCTCCACCAAACTTTACAGTTGGCACTATGCATTGAGTCAAGTAGCGTTCTCCTGGCATCCGCCAAACCCAGATTTGTCTGTAGGACTGCCAGGTGGTGAAGTGTGATTCATCACTCCTGAGAACACGTTTCCACTGCTCCAGAGTCCAATGGCAGCGAGCTTTACACCACTCCAGCCCGACGCTTGGCATTGCGCATGGTGATCTTAGCTTTGTGTGCTGCTGCTCGGCCACGGAAACCCATTTCACGAAGCTCCCGAAAACAGTTCTTGTGCTGAAGTGGTTTCCAGAGGCAGTTTGGAACTGGGTAGGGAGAGTTGCAACTGAGGACAGACCATTGTTACTTATTACACGCTTCAGCACTCGGTGGTCCCGTTCTGTGAGCTTGTGTGGCCTACCACTTCGGGGCCGAGCCGTTGTTGCTCCTAGACGTTTCCGCTTCACAATAACAGCTCTAGCAGGTCAGAAATTGACAAATTGACTTGTTGGAAAGGTGAAATCCTATGACGGTGCCACGTTGAAAGTCACTGAGCTCTCCACGAAGGCCATTCTACTGCCGTTGTTTGTCTTTGGAGATTGCATGGCTGTGTGCTCGACTTTATGTCGGCAACGGGTGTGGCTGAAAGAGTACACTGGTGATTAAATACTTATAGAATGGTAGTACACTGGTGATGAAATACTTATAGAACGGTAGTACACTGGTGATGAAATACTTATAGAACGGTAGTACACTGGTGATTAAATACTTATAGAACGGTAGTACACTGGTGATGAAATACTTATAGAAAGGTAGTACACTGGTGATTAAATACTTATAGAAAGGTAGTACACTGGTGATTAAATACTTAAATGTCAGGGTTGTGTGCGGAGAATATTCGGAGTCAAACGCAGGACACAGGTGTTGAGCGAAACCACAGAGTTTAACTCAAAATAAAGGCACAATTCCACAAATGGAAAATAAACAGATACATACACGTATCAACTACAACACCTAACGCACAAACAATCACGGACAAAACAGAAATGAAAGCCAGAGGGTTAAATAGGGAACATGATGGGGGTATTGAAACCAGGTGTGTATAATACAGACAAAACAAAACGAAACTGAAAAATGGATCGGTGGTGACTAGAAAGCCGGTGACGTCGACCGCCGGACACCACCCGAACAAGGAGAAGGGCCGACTTCGGCGGAAGTCGTGACATTATAGATAGGTAGTACACTGGTGATGAAATACTTATAGAACGGTAGTACACTGGTGATTAAATACTTATAGAACGGTAGTACACTGGTGATTAAATACTTATAGAATGGTAGTACACTGGTGATGAAATACTTATAGAACGGTAGTACACTGGTGATGAAATACTTATAGAACGGTAGTACACTGGTGATTAAATACTTATAGAACGGTAGTACACTGGTGATTAAATACTTATAGAACGGTAGTACACTGGTGATGAAATACTTAAAGAACGGTAGTACACTGGTGATTAAATACTTATAGAACGGTAGTACACTGGTGATTAAATACTTATAGAAAGGTAGTACACTGGTGATTAAATACTTATAGAAAGGTAGTACACTGGTGATTAAATACTTATAGAAAGGTAGTACACTGGTGATTAAATACTTATAGAACGGTAGTACACTGGTGATTAAATACTTATAGAACGGTAGTACACTGGTGATTAAATACTTATAGAACGGTAGTACACTGGTGATTAAATACTTATAGAATGGTAGTACACTGGTGATGAAATACTTATAGAACGGTAGTACACTGGTGATTAAATACTTATAGAACGGTAGTACACTGGTGATTAAATACTTATAGAAAGGTAGTACACTGGTGATGAAATACTTATAGAACGGTAGTACACTGGTGATTAAATACTTATAGAAAGGTAGTACACTGGTGATTAAATACTTATAGAACGGTAGTACACTGGTGATTGAATACTTATAGAACGGTAGTACACTGGTGATGAAATACTTATGGAAAGGTAGCACACTGGTGATGAAATACTTATAGAACGGTAGTACACTGGTGATGAAATACTTATGGAAAGGTAGTACATTCTAGCTGGAAGTCTGAAATATGACAATACACTTGCGCTAGTACAAAAGTACACAGGTGAAGCCTTGCCTCTCGTACCAAAATAGCACCTCCGAAAGACAGCCTTGGATGTCTCTGGGGAGGTGGTGACTCATTAGCTCGGCGCTGACTTGACAGAAACCGAAAACCTTCCTTTCGTAAGAGACACAAACTAACTCAACGGTAAGAGCAGCGACAGCTCCACACCTCTCTTTATTAACGTCGATAAGCCCTTTCCCAGCATGCACAACCATCGATACGGCATTAATGCAGAGTCAAACGCTTTTCTTAAACTGCATCGAACACATCACCAAAAGGTGTACGGAGTTTCACACAGACACGGCCAATGGGTTTAAAACAGGGATGTGCACTGTTCCCTGTCGTCCGGGTCAGAACCAAAGCTGTGCACTGTTCCTTGTCCTCTGGGTCAGAACCAAAGCTGTGCACTGTTCCTTGTCCCCTGGGTCAGAACAAAAGCTGTGCACTGTTCCCTGTCGTCCGGGACAGAACCAAAGCTGTGCACTGTTCCTTGTCCTCTGGGTCAGAACCAAAGCTGTGCACTCTTCCTTGCCCTCTGGGTCAGGACCAAAGCTGTGCACTGTTCCTTGCCCTCTGGGTCAGGACCAAAGCTGTGCACTGTTCCTTGCCCTCTGGGTCAGGACCAAAGCTGTGCACTGTTCCTTGCTCTCTGGGTCAGAACAAAAGCTGTGCACTGTTCCTTGCCCTCTGGGTCAGGACCAAAGCTGTGCACTGTTCCTTGCCCTCCGGTTCAGAACCAAAGCTGTGCACTGTTCCCTGCCCTCTGGGTCAGAACCAAAGCTGTGCACTGTTCCTTGTCCTCCGTGTTCAGAACCAAAGCTGTGCACTGTTCCTTGTCCTCCGGGTTCAGAACCAAAGCTCACACCTGAACGTTCTGTCAGATGTAATATTTAATACCTCATATTATAGTGGCCACTAGGTGTCACCGGCAAGAGGATCTGTCGGCGTAACACCTACAGTACCAGTCAAAAGTATTGGACACACCTACTCATTCCAGGGTTTTAATTTTTTTTACTATTTTCTACATTGTAGAATAATAGTGAATACATCAAAACAATGAAATAACACATATGGAAGCATGTAGTAACCAAAAAAGTGTTAAACAAATATAAATATATTTTATATTTGAGATTCTTCAAAATAGCTGTCAGGTATGCGTAAATGGCTGTAAGACAGTCAGGTGCAGGAGAGCAGATATTGGGTAACCAACGGAGATTTGATTTAGGCGAACCAAAAGCACAATAAACACGAAATAACAATTTGTTTACATAAACCAGCGCATAACATAAAGCAGAATAAACAATACCACACAAAGACATGGGGGAACAGAGGGTTAAATACACAACACATAATGAGGGAAAAGAGAACCAGGTGTGTGGGAAAACGAGACAAAACAAATGGAAAAAGAAAAATGGATCGGCGATGGCTAGAAGACCGGCGACGTCGACCGCCGAGCACCGCCCGAACAAGGAGAGGCATCGACTTCGGCAGAAGTCGTGACAGTAGCCACCCTTTGCCTTGATGACAGCTTTGCACACACTTGGCATTCTCTCAACCAGCTTCATGAGGTAGTCACCTGGAATACATTTGAATTTACAGGTGTGCCTTGTTAAACGTTAATTTGTGGAATTTCTTTCCTTCTACCTCATGGCTTGGTTTTTGCTCTGACATGCACTGTCAACTGTTGGACCTTATATAGCCAGGTGTGTGCCTTTCCAAATCATGTCATTTCAATTGAATTTACCACAGGTGGACTCCAATCAAGTTGTAGAAACATCTCAAGGATGATCAATGGAAACAGGATGTACCTTAACTCAACTTTGAGTCTCATAGCAACGGATCTGAAAACTTACGGTATTTCTGTTTATTGTTTTTATTGAATACATTTGCTAACATTTATGAAAACTTGTTTTTGCTTTGTCATTATGGGGTATTGTCTATAGATTGATGATAATTATAATAAAAAAAAAAACTATTATAGAATAAGACTGTAACGTAACAAGATGGGAATAAGGTCAAGGGGTCTGAATACATTCCGAATGCACTCTCCCCCTCTATCTCTCTCTCTCTCTATATATATATATATATATATTTATTTATGCTCCGGACTGACATTGTTCGTCCTAATATTTATATATTTCTTAATTGTATTCTTTTACTTTTAGATGTGTGTGTATTGTTGTGAATTGTTGATATTACTGCACTGTTGGAGCTAGGAACACAAGCATTTAGTTAGATGTTACTGTACTGTTGGAGCTAGGAACACAAGCATTTAGCTAGATATTACTGCACTGTTGGAACTAGGAACACAAGCATTTAGTTAGATATTACTGCACTGTTGGAGCTAGAAACACAAGCATTTAGTTAGATATTACTGCACTGTTGGAGCTAGGAACACAATCATTTAGTTAGATATTACTGCACTGTTGGAGCTAGTAACACAAGCATTTAGTTAGATATTACTGCACTGTTGGAGCTAGGAACACAAACATTTAGTTAGATACTACTGCACTGTTGGAGCTAGAAACACAAGCATTTAGTTAGATATTACTGCACTGTTGGAGCTAGGAGCACAAGCATTTAGTTAGATATTACTGTACTGTTGGAGCTAGAAACACAAGCATTTAGTTAGATACTACTGCACTGTTGGAGCTAGAAACACAAGCATTTAGTTAGATATTACTGCACTGTTGGAGCTAGGAACACAAGCATTTAGTTAGATACTACTGCACTGTTGGAGCTAGGAACACAAGCATTTAGTTAGATATTACTGTACTGTTGGAGCTAGAAACACAAGCATTTAGTTAGATATTACTGCACTGTTGGAGCTAGGAACACAATCATTTAGTTAGATATTACTGCACTGTTGGAGCTAGGAACACAAGCATTTAGTTAGATACTACTACACTGTTGGAGCTAGGAACACAAGCATTTAGTTAGATACTACTGCACTGTTGGAGCTAGGAACACAAGCATTTAGTTAGATACTACTGCACTGTTGGAGCTAGAAACACAAGCATTTAGTTAGATACTACTGCACTGTTGGAGCTGGGAACACAAGCATTTAGTTAGATACTACTGCACTGTTGGAGCTAGGAGCACAAGCATTTAGTTAGATACTACTGCACTGTTGGAGCTAGGAGCACAAGCATTTAGTTAGATATTACTGTACTGTTGGAGCTAGGAACACAAGCATTTAGTTAGATACTACTGCACTGTTGGAGCTAGAAACACAAGCATTTAGTTAGATACTACTGCACTGTTGGAGCTAGAAACACAAGCATTTAGTTAGATACTACTGCACTGTTGGAGCTAGAAACACAAGCATTTAGTTAGATATTACTGCACTGTTGGAGCTAGAAACACAAGCATTTAGTTAGATATTACTGCACTGTTGGAGCTAGGAACACAAGCATTTAGTTAGATACTACTGCACTGTTGGAGCTAGGAACACAAGCATTTAGTTAGATATTACTGCACTGTTGAGGCAGGATGTATATCCACTCAGTATAATACTGCTGAGGCAGGATCTATATCCACTCAGTATAATACTGCTGAGGCAGGATCTATATCCACTCTGTATAATACTGCTGAGGCAGGATCTATATCCACTCAGTATCATACTGCTGAGGCAGGATGTATATCCACTCAGTATAATACTGCTGAGGCAGGATCTATATCTAGTCAGTATAATACTGCTGAGGCAGGATCTATATCCACTCAGTATCATACTGCTGAGGCAGGATCTATATCCACTCATTATAATACTGCTGAGGCAGGATCTATATCCACTCAGTATCATACTGCTGAGGCAGGATCTATATCCACTCAGTATAATACTGCTGAGGCAGGATCTATATCCACTCAGTATCATACTGCTGAGGCAGGATCTATATCCACTCAGTATAATACTGCTGAGGCAGGATCTATATCCACTCAGTATCATACTGCTGAGGCAGGATCTATATCCACTCAGTATCATACTGCTGAGGCAGGATCTATATCCACTCAGTATAATACTGCTGAGGCAGGATCTATATCCACTCAGTATAATACTGCTGAGGCAGGATCTATATCCACTCAGTATCATACTGCTGAGGCAGGATCTATATCCACTCAGTATCATACTGCTGAGGCAGGATCTATATCCACTCAGTATAATACTGCTGAGGCAGGACCTTTATCCACTCAGTATAATACTGCTGAGGCAGGACCTTTATCCACTCAGTATAATACTGCTGAGGCAGGACCTATATCCACTCAGTACAATCCTGTTGCTGTGGAAGCTCTTTCCGTCTACTGACCTTGTTGAATGTGATAAACAAGATGTGTTGCTTTTGCTATGGCAGTGTAATCAGGCAAATACTATGATTTTCCAATTTCAAACGTATTACCAATCGGTGTATATTGGTTCATAGTAACCGGTGTTTTTTCACCTTTATTTAACCAGGTAGGCAAATTGAGAACACGTTCTCATTTACAATTGCGACCTGGCCAAGATAAAGCAAAGCAGTTCGACACATACAACAACACAGAGTTACACATGGAGTAAAACAAACATACAGTCAATAATACAGTAGAAAAATAAGTCTATATACAATATGAGCAAGTGAGGTGAGATAAGGGAGGTGAAGGCAAACAAAATATATATATAAATAAATAAAAATATAAAAAGACCATGGTGGCGAAGTAAATACAATATAGCAAGTAAAAAATAACACTGGAATGGTTGGTTTGCAGTGGAAGAAGGTGCAAAGTAGAGATAGAAATAACGGGG
Source organism: Salvelinus fontinalis (assembly GCF_029448725.1). Lineage (NCBI taxonomy): Eukaryota > Metazoa > Chordata > Actinopteri > Salmoniformes > Salmonidae > Salvelinus > Salvelinus fontinalis. The sequence goes on from NC_074696.1 coordinate 4,062,900, forward strand.
TGCAAAGGAGCAAAATAAATAAATACAGTAGGTAAAGAGGTAGTTGTTTGGGCTAAATTGTAGATGGGTTATGTACAGGTGCAGTAATCTATGAGCTGCTCTGACAGCTGGTGCTTAAAGCTAGTGAGGGAGATAAGTGTTTCCAGTTTCAGAGATTTTTGTAGTTCGTTCCAGTCATTGGCAGCAGAGAACTGGAAGGAGCGGTGTGCGGCCAAAGGAAGAATTGGTTTTGGGGGTGACTAGAGAGATATACCTGCTGGAGGGCGTGCTACGGGTGGGCGTTGCTATGGTGACCAGCGAGCTGAGATAAGGGGGGACTTTACCTAGCAGGGTCTTGTAGATGACCTGGAGCCAGTGGGTTTGGCGACGAGTGTGAAGCGAGGGCTAGCCAACGAGAGCGTACAGGTCGCAGTGGTGGGTAGTATATGGGGCTTTGGTGACAAAACGGATGGCACTGTGATAGACTGCATCCAATTTATTGAGTAGGGTTTTGGAGGCTATTTTGTAAATGACATCACCGAAGTCGACGATTGGTAGGATGGTCAGTTTTACAAGGGTATGTTTGGCAGCATGAGTGAAGGATGCTTTGATGCGAAATAGGAAGCCAATTCTAGATTTAACTTTGGATTGGAGATGTTTGATGTGAGTCTGGAAGGAGAGTTTACAGTCTAACCAGACACCTAGGTATTTGTAGTTGTCCACATATTCTAAGTCAGAGCCGTCCAGAGTAGTGATGCTGGACAGGCGGGCAGGTGCAGGCAGCGATCGGTTGAAGAGCAGTTTAATAAGTATTCTTCACAGTGGTTGATAGTAAATCTACCATTTTTATTGAACATCTCCCGAGCCTACCGATGGGCTTCTCTGCCACCGTTCGAACAATCAATTCAGGTATTATTGAGCCCTAATCAGGAGGAACTACTTCCTTCTGTTTCCTGTCTCAGCTTGTCTCCAGACGTCACAGTCAAAGAACCGTTCTAAAAACATCAATTAGATGGTAACGTCCCAAACGGCAGCCTTTTCCCTACGGGCTTATAGTAGTGCACTATATAGGGAATAGGGTTCCATAGGGCTCTGGTCTAAAGTAGTGCACTATGTAGGGAATATGAAATAGGGTTCCATTTGGGAGAAGCCCTAAAGCTCATATTTGTGTCTGTCTCTCTATCCTTTCCACCAATCTCTGAGAAGGATTTTGGTGGTCAAATTTACTATAACTCCCAAATCACATTTTTCTCAGTGACTTTCCTCAGATTCCAGTACAACCCAACCATATTGCTGCCTCCTCTGCACTCCAGTGTGTGTGTGCGTGAGTGTGTGTGTGTGTGTTAGGGAAAGATATCCTGTCTTTAGAGGAAGAGCAGGTTTAATAATGTCACCTTTCAGTTGATGTTGAGTCATATCATCCTGTTATTACTGGTCTAATGGAGGAACACACTATCATCCTGTTATTACTGGTCTAATGGAGGAACACACTATCATCCTGTTATTACTGGTCTAATGGAGGAACACACTATCATCCTGTTATTACTGGTCTAATGGAGGAACACACTATCATCCTGTTATTACTGGTCTAATGGAACACACTATCATCCTGTTATTACTGGTCTAATGGAGGAACACACTATCATCCTGTTATTACTGGTCTAATGGAGGAACACACTATCATCCTGTTATTACTGGTCTAATGGAGGAACACACTATCATCCTGTTATTACTGGTCTAATGGAGGAACACACTATCATCCTGTTATTACTGGTCTAATGGAGGAACACACTATCATCCTGTTATTACTGGTCTAATGGAACACACTATCATCCTGTTATTACTGGTCTAATGGAGGAACACACTATCATCCTGTTATTACTGGTCTAATGGAGGAACACACTATCATCCTGTTATTACTGGTCTAATGGAACACACTATCATCCTGTTATTACTGGTCTAATAGAGGAACACACTATCATCCTGTTATTACTGGTCTAATGGAGGAACACACTATCATCCTGTTATTACTGGTCTAATGGAGGAACACACTATCATCCTGTTATTACTGGTCTAATGGAGGAACACACTATCATCCTGTTATTACTGGTCTAATAGAGGAACACACTATCATCCTGTTATTACTGGTCTAATGGAGGAACACACTATCATCCTGTTATTACTGGTCTAATGGAGGAACACACTATCATCCTGTTATTACTGGTCTAATGGAGGAACACACTATCATCCTGTTATTACTGGTCTAATGGAGGAACACACTATCATCCTGTTATTACTGGTCTAATGGAGGAACACACTATCATCCTGTTATTACTGGTCTAATGGAACACACTATCATCCTGTTATTACTGGTCTAATGGAGGAACACACTATCATCCTGTTATTACTGGTCTAATGGAGGAACACACTATCATCCTGTTATTACTGGTCTAATGGAACACACTATCATCCTGTTATTACTGGTCTAATGGAGGAACACACTATCATCCTGTTATTACTGGTCTAATGGAGGAACACACTATCATCCTGTTATTACTGGTCTAATGGAACACACTATCATCCTGTTATTACTGGTCTAATGGAGGAACACACTATCATCCTGTTATTACTGGTCTAATGGAGGAACACACTATCATCCTGTTATTACTGGTCTAATGGAGGAACACACTATCATCCTGTTATTACTGGTCTAATAGAGGAACACACTATCATCCTGTTATTACTGGTCTAATGGAACACACTATCATCCTGTTATTACTGGTCTAATGGAGGAACACACTATCATCCTGTTATTACTGGTCTAATGGAGGAACACACTATCATCCTGTTATTACTGGTCTAATGGGACACACTATCATCCTGTTATTACTGGTCTAATGGAGGAACACACTATCATCCTGTTATTACTGGTCTAATGGAGGAACACACTATCATCCTGTTATTACTGGTCTAATAGAGGAACACACTATCATCCTGTTATTACTGGTCTAATGGAGGAACACACTATCATCCTGTTATTACTGGTCTAATGGAGGAACACACTATCATCCTGTTATTACTGGTCTAATGGAGGAACACACTATCATCCTGTTATTACTGGTCTAATGGAACACACTATCATCCTGTTATTACTGGTCTAATGGAGGAACACACTATCATCCTGTTATTACTGGTCTAATGGAGGAACACACTATCATCCTGTTATTACTGGTCTAATGGAACACACTATCATCCTGTTATTACTGGTCTAATGGAGGAACACACTATCATCCTGTTATTACTGGTCTAATGGAACACACTATCATCCTGTTATTACTGGTCTAATGGAGGAACACACTATCATCCTGTTATTACTGGTCTAATGGAGGAACACACTATCATCCTGTTATTACTGGTCTAATGGAGGAACACACTATCATCCTGTTATTACTGGTCTAATGGAGGAACACACTATCATCCTGTTATTACTGGTCTAATGGAACACACTATCATCCTGTTATTACTGGTCTAATGGAGGAACACACTATCATCCTGTTATTACTGGTCTAATGGAACACACTATCATCCTGTTATTACTGGTCTAATGGAGGAACACACTATCATCCTGTTATTACTGGTCTAATGGAGGAACACACTATCATCCTGTTATTACTGGTCTAATGGAGGAACACACTATCATCCTGTTATTACTGGTCTAATGGAGGAACACACTATCATCCTGTTATTACTGGTCTAATGGAGGAACACACTATCATCCTGTTATTACTGGTCTAATGGAGGAACACACTATCATCCTGTTATTACTGGTCTAATGGAGGAACACACTATCATCCTGTTATTACTGGTCTAATGGAGGAACACACTATCATCCTGTTATTACTGGTCTAATGGAGGAACACACTATCATCCTGTTATTACTGGTCTAATGGAACACACTATCATCCTGTTATTACTGGTCTAATGGAACACACTATCATCCTGTTATTACTGGTCTAATGGGACACACTATCATCCTGTTATTACTGGTCTAATGGAGGAACACACTATCATCCTGTTATTACTGGTCTAATGGAACACACTATCATCCTGTTATTACTGGTCTAATGGAGGAACACACTATCATCCTGTTATTACTGGTCTAATGGAACACACTATCATCCTGTTATTACTGGTCTAATGGAGGAACACACTATCATCCTGTTATTACTGGTCTAATGGAGGAACACACTATCATCCTGTTATTACTGGTCTAATGGAGGAACACACTATCATCCTGTTATTACTGGTCTAATGGAGGAACACACTATCATCCTGTTATTACTGGTCTAATGGAGGAACACACTATCATCCTGTTATTACTGGTCTAATGGAGGAACACACTATCATCCTGTTATTACTGGTCTAATGGAGGAACACACTATCATCCTGTTATTACTGGTCTAATGGAACACACTATCATCCTGTTATTACTGGTCTAATGGAGGAACACACTATCATCCTGTTATTACTGGTCTAATGGAGGAACACACTATCATCCTGTTATTACTGGTCTAATGGAACACACTATCATCCTGTTATTACTGGTCTAATGGGACACACTATCATCCTGTTATTACTGGTCTAATGGAGGAACACACTATCATCCTGTTATTACTGGTCTAATGGAACACACTATCATCCTGTTATTACTGGTCTAATGGAACACACTATCATCCTGTTATTACTGGTCTAATGGAGGAACACACTATCATCCTGTTATTACTGGTCTAATGGAGGAACACACTATCATCCTGTTATTACTGGTCTAATGGAGGAACACACTATCATCCTGTTATTACTGGTCTAATGGAGGAACACACTATCATCCTGTTATTACTGGTCTAATGGAGGAACACACTATCATCCTGTTATTACTGGTCTAATGGAGGAACACACTATCATCCTGTTATTACTGGTCTAATGGAACACACTATCATCCTGTTATTACTGGTCTAATGGAGGAACACACTATCATCCTGTTATTACTGGTCTAATGGAGGAACACACTATCATCCTGTTATTACTGGTCTAATGGAACACACTATCATCCTGTTATTACTGGTCTAATGGAGGAACACACTATCATCCTGTTATTACTGGTCTAATGGAACACACTATCATCCTGTTATTACTGGTCTAATGGAGGAACACACTATCATCCTGTTATTACTGGTCTAATGGAGGAACACACTATCATCCTGTTATTACTGGTCTAATGGAACACACTATCATCCTGTTATTACTGGTCTAATGGGAACACACTATCATCCTGTTATTACTGGTCTAATGGAGGAACACACTATCATCCTGTTATTACTGGTCTAATGGAACACACTATCATCCTGTTATTACTGGTCTAATGGAGGAACACACTATCATCCTGTTATTACTGGTCTAATACAACACACTATCATCCTGTTATTACTGGTCTAATGGAGGAACACACTATCATCCTGTTATTACTGGTCTAATGGAGGAACACACTATCATCCTGTTATTACTGGTCTAATGGAGGAACACACTATCATCCTGTTATTACTGGTCTAATGGAGGAACACACTATCATCCTGTTATTACTGGTCTAATGGAACACACTATCATCCTGTTATTACTGGTCTAATGGAGGAACACACTATCATCCTGTTATTACTGGTCTAATGGAACACACTATCATCCTGTTATTACTGGTCTAATGGAACACACTATCATCCTGTTATTACTGGTCTAATGGAGGAACACACTATCATCCTGTTATTACTGGTCTAATGGAGGAACACACTATCATCCTGTTATTACTGGTCTAATGGAACACACTATCATCCTGTTATTACTGGTCTAATGGAGGAACACACTATCATCCTGTTATTACTGGTCTAATGGAGGAACACACTATCATCCTGTTATTACTGGTCTAATGGGACACACTATCATCCTGTTATTACTGGTCTAATAGAGGAACACACTATCATCCTGTTATTACTGGTCTAATGGAACACACTATCATCCTGTTATTACTGGTCTAATGGAGGAACACACTATCATCCTGTTATTACTGGTCTAATGGAGGAACACACTATCATCCTGTTATTACTGGTCTAATGGAGGAACACACTATCATCCTGTTATTACTGGTCTAATGGAGGAACACACTATCATCCTGTTATTACTGGTCTAATAGAGGAACACACTATCATCCTGTTATTACTGGTCTAATGGAACACACTATCATCCTGTTATTACTGGTCTAATGGAGGAACACACTATCATCCTGTTATTACTGGTCTAATGGAGGAACACACTATCATCCTGTTATTACTGGTCTAATGGAACACACTATCATCCTGTTATTACTGGTCTAATGGAGGAACACACTATCATCCTGTTATTACTGGTCTAATGGAGGAACACACTATCATCCTGTTATTACTGGTCTAATGGAACACACTATCATCCTGTTATTACTGGTCTAATGGAACACACTATCATCCTGTTATTACTGGTCTAATGGAGGAACACACTATCATCCTGTTATTACTGGTCTAATGGAGGAACACACTATCATCCTGTTATTACTGGTCTAATGGAACACACTATCATCCTGTTATTACTGGTCTAATGGAACACACTATCATCCTGTTATTACTGGTCTAATGGAGGAACACACTATCATCCTGTTATTACTGGTCTAATGGAGGAACACACTATCATCCTGTTATTACTGGTCTAATGGAGGAACACACTATCATCCTGTTATTACTGGTCTAATGGAGGAACACACTATCATCCTGTTATTACTGGTCTAATGGAGGAACACACTATCATCCTGTTATTACTGGTCTAATGGAGGAACACACTATCATCCTGTTATTACTGGTCTAATGGAGGAACACACTATCATCCTGTTATTACTGGTCTAATGGGACACACTATCATCCTGTTATTACTGGTCTAATGGAACACACTATCATCCTGTTATTACTGGTCTAATGGAGGAACACACTATCATCCTGTTATTACTGGTCTAATGGAGGAACACACTATCATCCTGTTATTACTGGTCTAATGGAACACACTATCATCCTGTTATTACTGGTCTAATGGAGGAACACACTATCATCCTGTTATTACTGGTCTAATGGAGGAACACACTATCATCCTGTTATTACTGGTCTAATGGAGGAACACACTATCATCCTGTTATTACTGGTCTAATGGAGGAACACACTATCATCCTGTTATTACTGGTCTAATGGAGGAACACACTATCATCCTGTTATTACTGGTCTAATGGAGGAACACACTATCATCCTGTTATTACTGGTCTAATGGAGGAACACACTATCATCCTGTTATTACTGGTCTAATGGAACACACTATCATCCTGTTATTACTGGTCTAATGGAACACACTATCATCCTGTTATTACTGGTCTAATGGAACACACTATCATCCTGTTATTACTGGTCTAATGGAGGAACACACTATCATCCTGTTATTACTGGTCTAATGGAGGAACACACTATCATCCTGTTATTACTGGTCTAATGGAGGAACACACTATCATCCTGTTATTACTGGTCTAATGGAGGAACACACTATCATCCTGTTATTACTGGTCTAATGGAGGAACACACTATCATCCTGTTATTACTGGTCTAATGGAGGAACACACTATCATCCTGTTATTACTGGTCTAATGGAGGAACACACTATCATCCTGTTATTACTGGTCTAATGGAGGAACACACTATCATCCTGTTATTACTGGTCTAATGGAGGAACACACTATCATCCTGTTATTACTGGTCTAATGGAACACACTATCATCCTGTTATTACTGGTCTAATGGAGGAACACACTATCATCCTGTTATTACTGGTCTAATGGAGGAACACACTATCATCCTGTTATTACTGGTCTAATGGAACACACTATCATCCTGTTATTACTGGTCTAATGGAGGAACACACTATCATCCTGTTATTACTGGTCTAATGGAGGAACACACTATCATCCTGTTATTACTGGTCTAATGGAGGAACACACTATCATCCTGTTATTACTGGTCTAATAGAGGAACACACTATCATCCTGTTATTACTGGTCTAATGGAGGAACACACTATCATCCTGTTATTACTGGTCTAATGGAGGAACACACTATCATCCTGTTATTACTGGTCTAATGGAGGAACACACTATCATCCTGTTATTACTGGTCTAATGGAGGAACACACTATCATCCTGTTATTACTGGTCTAATGGAGGAACACACTATCATCCTGTTATTACTGGTCTAATGGAGGAACACACTATCATCCTGTTATTACTGGTCTAATGGGAACACACTATCATCCTGTTATTACTGGTCTAATGGAGGAACACACTATCATCCTGTTATTACTGGTCTAATGGAGGAACACACTATCATCCTGTTATTACTGGTCTAATGGAACACACTATCATCCTGTTATTACTGGTCTAATGGAGGAACACACTATCATCCTGTTATTACTGGTCTAATGGAGGAACACACTATCATCCTGTTATTACTGGTCTAATGGAGGAACACACTATCATCCTGTTATTACTGGTCTAATGGAGGAACACACTATCATCCTGTTATTACTGGTCTAATGGAGGAACACACTATCATCCTGTTATTACTGGTCTAATGGAGGAACACACTATCATCCTGTTATTACTGGTCTAATGGAGGAACACACTATCATCCTGTTATTACTGGTCTAATGGAGGAACACACTATCATCCTGTTATTACTGGTCTAATGGAGGAACACACTATCATCCTGTTATTACTGGTCTAATGGAGGAACACACTATCATCCTGTTATTACTGGTCTAATGAGGAACACACTATCATCCTGTTATTACTGGTCTAATGGAGGAACACACTATCATCCTGTTATTACTGGTCTAATGGAGGAACACACTATCATCCTGTTATTACTGGTCTAATGGAGGAACACACTATCATCCTGTTATTACTGGTCTAATGGAACACACTATCATCCTGTTATTACTGGTCTAATGGAGGAACACACTATCATCCTGTTATTACTGGTCTAATGGAGGAACACACTATCATCCTGTTATTACTGGTCTAATGGAACACACTATCATCCTGTTATTACTGGTCTAATGGAGGAACACACTATCATCCTGTTATTACTGGTCTAATGGAGGAACACACTATCATCCTGTTATTACTGGTCTAATGGGAACACACTATCATCCTGTTATTACTGGTCTAATGGAGGAACACACTATCATCCTGTTATTACTGGTCTAATGGAGGAACACACTATCATCCTGTTATTACTGGTCTAATGGAGGAACACACTATCATCCTGTTATTACTGGTCTAATGGAGGAACACACTATCATCCTGTTATTACTGGTCTAATGGAGGAACACACTATCATCCTGTTATTACTGGTCTAATGGAACACACTATCATCCTGTTATTACTGGTCTAATGGAGGAACACACTATCATCCTGTTATTACTGGTCTAATGGAGGAACACACTATCATCCTGTTATTACTGGTCTAATGGAGGAACACACTATCATCCTGTTATTACTGGTCTAATGGAGGAACACACTATCATCCTGTTATTACTGGTCTAATGGAGGAACACACTATCATCCTGTTATTACTGGTCTAATGGAGGAACACACTATCATCCTGTTATTACTGGTCTAATGGAGGAACACACTATCATCCTGTTATTACTGGTCTAATGGAGGAACACACTATCATCCTGTTATTACTGGTCTAATGGAGGAACACACTATCATCCTGTTATTACTGGTCTAATGGAACACACTATCATCCTGTTATTACTGGTCTAATGGAGGAACACACTATCATCCTGTTATTACTGGTCTAATGGAGGAACACACTATCATCCTGTTATTACTGGTCTAATGGAACACACTATCATCCTGTTATTACTGGTCTAATGGAGGAACACACTATCATCCTGTTATTACTGGTCTAATGGAACACACTATCATCCTGTTATTACTGGTCTAATGGGAACACACTATCATCCTGTTATTACTGGTCTAATGGAGGAACACACTATCATCCTGTTATTACTGGTCTAATGGAGGAACACACTATCATCCTGTTATTACTGGTCTAATGGAGGAACACACTATCATCCTGTTATTACTGGTCTAATGGAGGAACACACTATCATCCTGTTATTACTGGTCTAATGGAGGAACACACTATCATCCTGTTATTACTGGTCTAATGGAGGAACACACTATCATCCTGTTATTACTGGTCTAATGGAGGAACACACTATCATCCTGTTATTACTGGTCTAATGGAACACACTATCATCCTGTTATTACTGGTCTAATGGAACACACTATCATCCTGTTATTACTGGTCTAATGGAGGAACACACTATCATCCTGTTATTACTGGTCTAATGGAGGACACACTATCATCCTGTTATTACTGGTCTAATGGAGGAACACACTATCATCCTGTTATTACTGGTCTAATGGAGGAACACACTATCATCCTGTTATTACTGGTCTAATGGAGGAACACACTATCATCCTGTTATTACTGGTCTAATGGAGGAACACACTATCATCCTGTTATTACTGGTCTAATGGAGGAACACACTATCATCCTGTTATTACTGGTCTAATGGAGGAACACACTATCATCCTGTTATTACTGGTCTAATGGAGGAACACACTATCATCCTGTTATTACTGGTCTAATGAGGAACACACTATCATCCTGTTATTACTGGTCTAATGGAGGAACACACTATCATCCTGTTATTACTGGTCTAATGGAGGAACACACTATCATCCTGTTATTACTGGTCTAATGGAGGAACACACTATCATCCTGTTATTACTGGTCTAATGGAGGAACACACTATCATCCTGTTATTACTGGTCTAATGGAACACACTATCATCCTGTTATTACTGGTCTAATGGAACACACTATCATCCTGTTATTACTGGTCTAATGGAACACACTATCATCCTGTTATTACTGGTCTAATGGAGGAACACACTATCATCCTGTTATTACTGGTCTAATGGAGGAACACACTATCATCCTGTTATTACTGGTCTAATGGAACACACTATCATCCTGTTATTACTGGTCTAATGGAGGAACACACTATCATCCTGTTATTACTGGTCTAATGGAGGAACACACTATCATCCTGTTATTACTGGTCTAATGGAGGAACACACTATCATCCTGTTATTACTGGTCTAATGGAGGAACACACTATCATCCTGTTATTACTGGTCTAATGGAGGAACACACTATCATCCTGTTATTACTGGTCTAATGGAGGAACACACTATCATCCTGTTATTACTGGTCTAATGGAACACACTATCATCCTGTTATTACTGGTCTAATGGAGGAACACACTATCATCCTGTTATTACTGGTCTAATGGAGGAACACACTATCATCCTGTTATTACTGGTCTAATGGAACACACTATCATCCTGTTATTACTGGTCTAATGGAACACACTATCATCCTGTTATTACTGGTCTAATGGAACACACTATCATCCTGTTATTACTGGTCTAATGGAGGAACACACTATCATCCTGTTATTACTGGTCTAATGGAGGAACACACTATCATCCTGTTATTACTGGTCTAATGGAGGAACACACTATCATCCTGTTATTACTGGTCTAATGGAGGAACACACTATCATCCTGTTATTACTGGTCTAATGGAACACACTATCTTCCTGTTATTACTGGTCTAATGGAACACACTATCATCCTGTTATTACTGGTCTAATGGAACACACTATCATCCTGTTATTACTGGTCTAATGGAGGAACACACTATCATCCTGTTATTACTGGTCTAATGGAGGAACACACTATCATCCTGTTATTACTGGTCTAATGGAGGAACACACTATCATCCTGTTATTACTGGTCTAATGGAGGAACACACTATCATCCTGTTATTACTGGTCTAATGGAGGAACACACTATCATCCTGTTATTACTGGTCTAATGGAACACACTATCATCCTGTTATTACTGGTCTAATGGAGGAACACACTATCATCCTGTTATTACTGGTCTAATGGAACACACTATCATCCTGTTATTACTGGTCTAATGGAGGAACACACTATCATCCTGTTATTACTGGTCTAATGGAGGAACACACTATCATCCTGTTATTACTGGTCTAATGGAACACACTATCATCCTGTTATTACTGGTCTAATGGAACACACTATCATCCTGTTATTACTGGTCTAATGGAGGAACACACTATCATCCTGTTATTACTGGTCTAATGGAGGAACACACTATCATCCTGTTATTACTGGTCTAATGGAACACACTATCATCCTGTTATTACTGGTCTAATGGAGGAACACACTATCATCCTGTTATTACTGGTCTAATGGAACACACTATCATCCTGTTATTACTGGTCTAATGGAGGAACACACTATCATCCTGTTATTACTGGTCTAATGGAGGAACACACTATCATCCTGTTATTACTGGTCTAATGGAACACACTATCATCCTGTTATTACTGGTCTAATGGAGGAACACACTATCATCCTGTTATTACTGGTCTAATGGAGGAACACACTATCATCCTGTTATTACTGGTCTAATGGAGGAACACACTATCATCCTGTTATTACTGGTCTAATGGAGGAACACACTATCATCCTGTTATTACTGGTCTAATGGAGGAACACACTATCATCCTGTTATTACTGGTCTAATGGAGGAACACACTATCATCCTGTTATTACTGGTCTAATGGAGGAACACACTATCATCCTGTTATTACTGGTCTAATGGAGGAACACACTATCATCCTGTTATTACTGGTCTAATGGAGGAACACACTATCATCCTGTTATTACTGGTCTAATGGAACACACTATCATCCTGTTATTACTGGTCTAATGGAGGAACACACTATCATCCTGTTATTACTGGTCTAATGGAGGAACACACTATCATCCTGTTATTACTGGTCTAATGGAGGAACACACTATCATCCTGTTATTACTGGTCTAATGGAGGAACACACTATCATCCTGTTATTACTGGTCTAATGGAGGAACACACTATCATCCTGTTATTACTGGTCTAATGGAGGAACACACTATCATCCTGTTATTACTGGTCTAATGGAACACACTATCATCCTGTTATTACTGGTCTAATGGAGGAACACACTATCATCCTGTTATTACTGGTCTAATGGAGGAACACACTATCATCCTGTTATTACTGGTCTAATGGAGGAACACACTATCATCCTGTTATTACTGGTCTAATGGAGGAACACACTATCATCCTGTTATTACTGGTCTAATGGAGGAACACACTATCATCCTGTTATTACTGGTCTAATGGAACACACTATCATCCTGTTATTACTGGTCTAATGGGAACACACTATCATCCTGTTATTACTGGTCTAATGGGAACACACTATCATCCTGTTATTACTGGTCTAATGGAGGAACACACTATCATCCTGTTATTACTGGTCTAATGGAGGAACACACTATCATCCTGTTATTACTGGTCTAATGGAGGAACACACTATCATCCTGTTATTACTGGTCTAATGGAACACACTATCATCCTGTTATTACTGGTCTAATGGAGGAACACACTATCATCCTGTTATTACTGGTCTAATAGAGGAACACACTATCATCCTGTTATTACTGGTCTAATGGAGGAACACACTATCATCCTGTTATTACTGGTCTAATGGAGGAACACACTATCATCCTGTTATTACTGGTCTAATGGAGGAACACACTATCATCCTGTTATTACTGGTCTAATGGAGGAACACACTATCATCCTGTTATTACTGGTCTAATGGAGGAACACACTATCATCCTGTTATTACTGGTCTAATGGAGGAACACACTATCATCCTGTTATTACTGGTCTAATGGAGGAACACACTATCATCCTGTTATTACTGGTCTAATGGAGACACACTATCATCCTGTTATTACTGGTCTAATGGAGGAACACACTATCATCCTGTTATTACTGGTCTAATGGAGGAACACACTATCATCCTGTTATTACTGGTCTAATAGAGGAACACACTATCATCCTGTTATTACTGGTCTAATGGAGGAACACACTATCATCCTGTTATTACTGGTCTAATGGAGGAACACACTATCATCCTGTTATTACTGGTCTAATGGAGGAACACACTATCATCCTGTTATTACTGGTCTAATGGAGGAACACACTATCATCCTGTTATTACTGGTCTAATGGAGGAACACACTATCATCCTGTTATTACTGGTCTAATGGAACACACTATCATCCTGTTATTACTGGTCTAATGGAGGAACACACTATCATCCTGTTATTACTGGTCTAATGGAACACACTATCATCCTGTTATTACTGGTCTAATGGAGGAACACACTATCATCCTGTTATTACTGGTCTAATGGAACACACTATCATCCTGTTATTACTGGTCTAATGGAGGAACACACTATCATCCTGTTATTACTGGTCTAATGGAGGAACACACTATCATCCTGTTATTACTGGTCTAATGGAGGAACACACTATCATCCTGTTATTACTGGTCTAATGGAGGAACACACTATCATCCTGTTATTACTGGTCTAATGGAGGAACACACTATCATCCTGTTATTACTGGTCTAATGGAGGAACACACTATCATCCTGTTATTACTGGTCTAATGGAGGAACACACTATCATCCTGTTATTACTGGTCTAATGGAGGAACCCACTATCATCCTGTTATTACTGGTCTAATGGAACACACTATCATCCTGTTATTACTGGTCTAATGGAACACACTATCATCCTGTTATTACTGGTCTAATGGAGGAACACACTATCATCCTGTTATTACTGGCCTAATGGAACACACTATCATCCTGTTATTACTGGTCTAATGGAACACACTATCACCCTGTTATTACTGGTCTAATGGAGGAACACACTATCATCCTGTTATTACTGGTCTAATGGAACACACTATCATCCTGTTATTACTGGTCTAATGGAGGAACACACTATCATCCTGTTATTACTGGTCTAATGGAGGAACACACTATCATCCTGTTATTACTGGTCTAATGGAGGAACACACTATCATCCTGTTATTACTGGTCTAATGGAGGAACACACTATCATCCTGTTATTACTGGTCTAATGGGACACACTATCATCCTGTTATTACTGGTCTAATGGAACACACTATCATCCTGTTATTACTGGTCTAATGGAGGAACACACTATCATCCTGTTATTACTGGTCTAATGGAACACACTATCATCCTGTTATTACTGGTCTAATGGAGGAACACACTATCATCCTGTTATTACTGGTCTAATGGGAACACACTATCATCCTGTTATTACTGGTCTAATGGGAACACACTATCATCCTGTTATTACTGGTCTAATAGAGGAACACACTATCATCCTGTTATTACTGGTCTAATGGAGGAACACACTATCATCCTGTTATTACTGGTCTAATGGAGGAACACACTATCATCCTGTTATTACTGGTCTAATGGAGGAACACACTATCATCCTGTTATTACTGGTCTAATGGAACACACTATCATCCTGTTATTACTGGTCTAATGGAGGAACACACTATCATCCTGTTATTACTGGTCTAATGGAGGAACACACTATCATCCTGTTATTACTGGTCTAATGGAACACACTATCATCCTGTTATTACTGGTCTAATGGAGGAACACACTATCATCCTGTTATTACTGGTCTAATGGAGGAACACACTATCATCCTGTTATTACTGGTCTAATGGAGGAACACACTATCATCCTGTTATTACTGGTCTAATGGAGGAACACACTATCATCCTGTTATTACTGGTCTAATAGAGAAACACACTATCATCCTGTTATTACTGGTCTAATGGAGGAACACACTATCATCCTGTTATTACTGGTCTAATGAGAACACACTATCATCCTGTTATTACTGGTCTAATGGAGGAACACACTATCATCCTGTTATTACTGGTCTAATGGAGGAACACACTATCATCCTGTTATTACTGGTCTAATGAAGGAACACACTATCATCCTGTTATTACTGGTCTAATGGAGGAACACACTATCATCCTGTTTTTACTGGTCTAATGGAGGAACACACTATCATCCTGTTATTACTGGTCTAATGGAGGAACACACTATCATCCTGTTATTACTGGTCTAATGGAGGAACACACTATCATCCTGTTATTACTGGTCTAATGGAGGAACACACTATCATCCTGTTATTACTGGTCTAATGGAACACACTATCATCCTGTTATTACTGGTCTAATGGAGGAACACACTATCATCCTGTTATTACTGGTCTAATGGAGGAACACACTATCATCCTGTTATTACTGGTCTAATGGAGGAACACACTATCATCCTGTTATTACTGGTCTAATGGAGGAACACACTATCATCCTGTTATTACTGGTCTAATGGAGGAACACACTATCATCCTGTTATTACTGGTCTAATGGAGGAACACACTATCATCCTGTTATTACTGGTCTAATGGAGGAACACACTATCATCCTGTTATTACTGGTCTAATGGAACACACTATCATCCTGTTATTACTGGTCTAATAGAGGAACACACTATCATCCTGTTATTACTGGTCTAATAGAGGAACACACTATCATCCTGTTATTACTGGTCTAATGGAGGAACACACTATCATCCTGTTATTACTGGTCTAATGGAGGAACACACTATCATCCTGTTATTACTGGTCTAATACAACACACTATCATCCTGTTATTACTGGTCTAATAGAGGAACACACTATCATCCTGTTATTACTGGTCTAATGGAGGAACACACTATCATCCTGTTATTACTGGTCTAATGGAACACACTATCATCCTGTTATTACTGGTCTAATAGAACACACTATCATCCTGTTATTACTGGTCTAATGGAGGAACACACTATCATCCTGTTATTACTGGTCTAATGGAACACACTATCATCCTGTTATTACTGGTCTAATGGAGGAACACACTATCATCCTGTTATTACTGGTCTAATGGAGGAACACACTATCATCCTGTTATTACTGGTCTAATGGAGGAACGCACTATCATCCTGTTATTACTGGTCTAATACAACACACTATCATCCTGTTATTACTGGTCTAATGGAGGAACACACTATCATCCTGTTATTACTGGTCTAATGGAGGAACACACTATCATCCTGTTATTACTGGTCTAATGGAACACACTATCATCCTGTTATTACTGGTCTAATGGAGGAACACACTATCATCCTGTTATTACTGGTCTAATGGAACACACTATCATCCTGTTATTACTGGTCTAATGGAGGAACACACTATCATCCTGTTATTACTGGTCTAATGGAGGAACACACTATCATCCTGTTATTACTGGTCTAAAGGAGGAACACACTATCATCCTGTTATTACTGGTCTAATGGAACACACTATCATCCTGTTATTACTGGTCTAATGGAGGAACACACTATCATCCTGTTTTTACTGGTCTAATGGAGGAACACACTATCATCATGTTATTACTGGTCTAATGGAACACACTATCATCCTGTTATTACTGGTCTAATGGAGGAACACACTATCATCCTGTTATTACTGGTCTAATGGAGGAACACACTATCATCCTGTTATTACTGGTCTAATGGAGGAACACACTATCATCCTGTTATTACTGGTCTAATGGAGGAACACACTATCATCCTGTTATTACTGGTCTAATGGAGGAACACACTATCATCCTGTTATTACTGGTCTAATGGAGGAACACACTATCATCCTGTTATTACTGGTCTAATGGAGGAACACACTATCATCCTGTTATTACTGGTCTAATGGAGGAACACACTATCATCCTGTTATTACTGGTCTAATGGAGGAACACACTATCATCCTGTTATTACTGGTCTAATGGAGGAACACACTATCATCCTGTTATTACTGGTCTAATGGAGGAACACACTATCATCCTGTTATTACTGGTCTAATGGAGGAACACACTATCATCCTGTTATTACTGGTCTAATGGAGGAACACACTATCATCCTGTTATTACTGGTCTAATGGAGGAACACACTATCATCCTGTTATTACTGGTCTAATGGAGGAACACACTATCATCCTGTTATTACTGGTCTAATGGAGGAACACACTATCATCCTGTTATTACTGGTCTAATGGAGGAACACACTATCATCCTGTTATTACTGGTCTAATGGAGGAACACACTATCATCCTGTTATTACTGGTCTAATGGAGGAACACACTATCATCCTGTTATTACTGGTCTAATGGAGGAACACACTATCATCCTGTTATTACTGGTCTAATGGAGGAACACACTATCATCCTGTTATTACTGGTCTAATGGAGGAACACACTATCATCCTGTTATTACTGGTCTAATGGAGGAACACACTATCATCCTGTTATTACTGGTCTAATGGAGGAACACACTATCATCCTGTTATTACTGGTCTAATGAGGAACACACTATCATCCTGTTATTACTGGTCTAATGGAGGAACACACTATCATCCTGTTATTACTGGTCTAATGGAACACACTATCATCCTGTTATTACTGGTCTAATGGAGGAACACACTATCATCCTGTTATTACTGGTCTAATGGAGGAACACACTATCATCCTGTTATTACTGGTCTAATGGAGAACACACTATCATCCTGTTATTACTGGTCTAATGGAGGAACACACTATCATCCTGTTATTACTGGTCTAATGGAGGAACACACTATCATCCTGTTATTACTGGTCTAATGGAGGAACACACTATCATCCTGTTATTACTGGTCTAATGGAGGAACACACTATCATCCTGTTATTACTGGTCTAATGGAGGAACACACTATCATCCTGTTATTACTGGTCTAATGGAGGAACACACTATCATCCTGTTATTACTGGTCTAATGGAGGAACACACTATCATCCTGTTATTACTGGTCTAATGGAGGAACACACTATCATCCTGTTATTACTGGTCTAATGGAGGAACACACTATCATCCTGTTATTACTGGTCTAATGGAGGAACACACTATCATCCTGTTATTACTGGTCTAATGGAGGAACACACTATCATCCTGTTATTACTGGTCTAATGGAGGAACACACTATCATCCTGTTATTACTGGTCTAATGGAGGAACACACTATCATCCTGTTATTACTGGTCTAATGGAGGAACACACTATCATCCTGTTATTACTGGTCTAATGGAGGAACACACTATCATCCTGTTATTACTGGTCTAATGGAGGAACACACTATCATCCTGTTATTACTGGTCTAATGGAGGAACACACTATCATCCTGTTATTACTGGTCTAATGGAGGAACACACTATCATCCTGTTATTACTGGTCTAATGGAGGAACACACTATCATCCTGTTATTACTGGTCTAATGGAGGAACACACTATCATCCTGTTATTACTGGTCTAATGGAGGAACACACTATCATCCTGTTATTACTGGTCTAATGGAGGAACACACTATCATCCTGTTATTACTGGTCTAATGGAGGAACACACTATCATCCTGTTATTACTGGTCTAATGGAGGAACACACTATCATCCTGTTATTACTGGTCTAATGGAGGAACACACTATCATCCTGTTATTACTGGTCTAATGGAGGAACACACTATCATCCTGTTATTACTGGTCTAATGGAGGAACACACTATCATCCTGTTATTACTGGTCTAATGGAGGAACACACTATCATCCTGTTATTACTGGTCTAATGGAGGAACACACTATCATCCTGTTATTACTGGTCTAATGGAGGAACAGCACTATCATCCTGTTATTACTGGTCTAATGGACGAACACACTATCATCCTGTTATTACTGGTCTAATGGAGGAACACACTATCATCCTGTTATTACTGGTCTAATGGAGGAACACACTATCATCCTGTTATTACTGGTCTAATGGAGGAACACACTATCATCCTGTTTATTACTGGTCTAATGGAGGAACACACTATCATCCTGTTTATTACTGGTCTAATGGAGCAACACACTATCATCCTGTTATTACTGGTCTAATGGAGGAACACACTATCATCCTGTTATTACTGGTCTAATGGAGGAACACACTATCATCCTGTTATTACTGGTCTAATGGAGGAACACACTATCATCCTGTTATTACTGGTCTAATGGAGGAACACACTATCATCCTGTTATTACTGGTCTAATGGAGGAACACACTATCATCCTGTTATTACTGGTCTAATGGAGGAACACACTATCATCCTGTTATTACTGGTCTAATGGAGGAACACACTATCATCCTGTTATTACTGGTCTAATGGAGGAACACACTATCATCCTGTTATTACTGGTCTAATGGAGGAACACACTATCATCCTGTTATTACTGGTCTAATGGAGGAACACACTATCATCCTGTTATTACTGGTCTAATGGAGGAACACACTATCATCCTGTTATTACTGGTCTAATGAGGAACACACTATCATCCTGTTATTACTGGTCTAATGGAGGAACACACTATCATCCTGTTATTACTGGTCTAATGGAGGAACACACTATCATCCTGTTATTACTGGTCTAATGGAGGAACACACTATCATCCTGTTATTACTGGTCTAATGGAGGAACACACTATCATCCTGTTATTACTGGTCTAATGGAGGAACACACTATCATCCTGTTATTACTGGTCTAATGGAGGAACACACTATCATCCTGTTATTACTGGTCTAATGGAGGAACACACTATCATCCTGTTATTACTGGTCTAATGGAGGAACACACTATCATCCTGTTATTACTGGTCTAATGGAGGAACACACTATCATCCTGTTATTACTGGTCTAATGGAGGAACACACTATCATCCTGTTATTACTGGTCTAATGAGGAACACACTATCATCCTGTTATTACTGGTCTAATGGGAACACACTATCATCCTGTTATTACTGGTCTAATGGAGGAACACACTATCATCCTGTTATTACTGGTCTAATGGAGGAACACACTATCATCCTGTTATTACTGGTCTAATGAGGAACACACTATCATCCTGTTATTACTGGTCTAATGGAGGAACACACTATCATCCTGTTATTACTGGTCTAATGGAGGAACACACTATCATCCTGTTATTACTGGTCTAATGGAGGAACACACTATCATCCTGTTATTACTGGTCTAATGGAGGAACACACTATCATCCTGTTATTACTGGTCTAA
>NC_074696.1:4084844-4152344 GCF_029448725.1 Salvelinus fontinalis
TGGTCTAATGGAACACACTATCATCCTGTTATTACTGGTCTAATGGAACACACTATCATCCTGTTATTACTGGTCTAATGGAGGAACACACTATCATCCTGTTATTACTGGTCTAATGGAACACACTATCATCCTGTTATTACTGGTCTAATGGAGGAACACACTATCATCCTGTTATTACTGGTCTAATGGAGGAACACACTATCATCCTGTTATTACTGGTCTAATGGAACACACTATCATCCTGTTATTACTGGTCTAATGGAGGAACACACTATCATCCTGTTATTACTGGTCTAATGGAGGAACACACTATCATCCTGTTATTACTGGTCTAATGGAGGAACACACTATCATCCTGTTATTACTGGTCTAATGGAACACACTATCATCCTGTTATTACTGGTCTAATAGAGGAACACACTATCATCCTGTTATTACTGGTCTAATGGAGGAAGACACTGTCATCCTGTTATTACTGGTCTATTTGAACACACTATCATCCTGTTATTACTGGTCTAATGGAGGAACACACTATCATCCTGTTATTACTGGTCTAATGGAGGAACACACTGTCATCCTGTTATTACTGGTCTAATGGAACACACTATCATCCTGTTATTACTGGTCTAATGGAACACACTATCATCCTGTTATTACTGGTCTAATGGAACACACTATCATCCTGTTATTACTGGTCTAATGGAGGAACACACTATCATCCTGTTATTACTGGTCTAATGGAGGAACACACTATCATCCTGTTATTACTGGTCTAATGGAACACACTATCATCCTGTTATTACTGGTCTAATGGAGGAACACACTATCATCCTGTTATTACTGGTCTAATGGAGGAACACACTATCATCCTGTTATTACTGGTCTAATGGAGGAACACACTATCATCCTGTTATTACTGGTCTAATGGAGGAACACACTATCATCCTGTTATTACTGGTCTAATGGAGGAACACACTATCATCCTGTTATTACTGGTCTAATGGAGGATCACACTATCATCCTGTTATTACTGGTCTATTTGAACACACTATCATCCTGTTATTACTGGTCTAATGGAGGAACACACTATCATCCTGTTATTACTGGTCTAATGGAGGAACACACTGTCATCCTGTTATTACTGGTCTAATGGAACACACTATCATCCTGTTATTACTGGTCTAATGGAACACACTATCATCCTGTTATTACTGGTCTAATGGAACACACTATCATCCTGTTATTACTGGTCTAATGGAGGAACACACTATCATCCTGTTATTACTGGTCTAATGGAGGAACGCACTATCATCCTGTTATTACTGGTCTAATGGAGGAACACACTATCACCCTGTTATTACTGGTCTAATGGAGGAACACACTATCATCCTGTTATTACTGGTCTAATGGAACACACTATCTTCCTGTTATTACTGGTCTAATGGAACACACTATCATCCTGTTATTACTGGTCTAATGGAACACACTATCATCCTGTTATTACTGGTCTAATGGAGGAACACACTATCATCCTGTTATTACTGGTCTAATGGAGGAACACACTATCATCCTGTTATTACTGGTCTAATGGAGGAACACACTATCATCCTGTTATTACTGGTCTAATGGAGGAACACACTATCATCCTGTTATTACTGGTCTAATGGAGGAACACACTATCATCCTGTTATTACTGGTCTAATGGAACACACTATCATCCATCCTGTTATTACTGGTCTAATGGAGGAACACACTATCATCCTGTTATTACTGGTCTAATGGAACACACTATCATCCTGTTATTACTGGTCTAATGGAGGAACACACTATCATCCTGTTATTACTGGTCTAATGGAGGAACACACTATCATCCTGTTATTACTGGTCTAATGGAACACACTATCATCCTGTTATTACTGGTCTAATGGAACACACTATCATCCTGTTATTACTGGTCTAATGGAGGAACACACTATCATCCTGTTATTACTGGTCTAATGGAGGAACACACTATCATCCTGTTATTACTGGTCTAATGGAACACACTATCATCCTGTTATTACTGGTCTAATGGAGGAACACACTATCATCCTGTTATTACTGGTCTAATGGAACACACTATCATCCTGTTATTACTGGTCTAATGGAGGAACACACTATCATCCTGTTATTACTGGTCTAATGGAGGATCACACTATCATCCTGTTATTACTGGTCTAATGGAACACACTATCATCCTGTTATTACTGGTCTAATGGAACACACTATCATCCTGTTATTACTGGTCTAATGGAGGAACACACTATCATCCTGTTATTACTGGTCTAATGGAGGAACACACTATCATCCTGTTATTACTGGTCTAATGGAGGAACACACTATCATCCTGTTATTACTGGTCTAATAGAGGAACACACTATCATCCTGTTATTACTGGTCTAATGGAGGAACACACTATCATCCTGTAATTACTGGTCTAATGGAGGAACACACTATCATCCTGTTATTACTGGTCTAATGGAGGAACACACTATCATCCTGTTATTACTGGTCTAATGGAGGAACACACTATCATCCTGTTATTACTGGTCTAATGGAACACACTATCATCCTGTTATTACTGGTCTAATGGAGGAACACACTATCATCCTGTTATTACTGGTCTAATGGAGGAACACACTATCATCCTGTTATTACTGGTCTAATGGAGGAACACACTATCATCCTGTTATTACTGGTCTAATGGAGGAACACACTATCATCCTGTTATTACTGGTCTAATGGAGGAACACACTATCATCCTGTTATTACTGGTCTAATGGAGGAACACACTATCATCCTGTTATTACTGGTCTAATGGAACACACTATCATCCTGTTATTACTGGTCTAATGGAGGAACACACTATCATCCTGTTATTACTGGTCTAATGGAGGAACACACTATCATCCTGTTATTACTGCTCTAATGGAGGAACACACTATCATCCTGTTATTACTGGTCTAATGGAGGAACCCACTATCACCCTGTTATTACTGGTCTAATGGAGGAACACACTATCATCCTGTTATTACTGGTCTAATGGAACACACTATCATCCTGTTATTACTGGTCTAATGGAACACACTATAATCCTGTTATTACTGGTCTAATGGAACACACTATCATCCTGTTATTACTGGTCTAATGGAGGAACACACTATCATCCTGTTATTACTGGTCTAATGGAGGAACACACTATCATCCTGTTATTACTGGTCTAATGGAGGAACACACTATCATCCTGTTATTACTGGTCTAATGGAACACACTATCATCCTGTTATTACTGGTCTAATGGAGGAACACACTATCATCCTGTTATTACTGGTCTAATAGAGAAACACACTATCTTCCTGTTATTACTGGTCTAATGGAGGAACACACTATCATCCTGTTATTACTGGTCTAATGGAGGAACACACTATCATCCTCTTATTACTGGTCTAATGGAGGAACACACTATCATCCTGTTATTACTGGTCTAATGGAGGAACACACTATCATCCTGTTATTACTGGTCTAATGGAGGAACACACTATCATCCTGTTATTACTGGTCTAATGGAGGAACACACTATCATCCTGTTATTACTGGTCTAATAGAGGAACACACTATCATCCTGTTATTACTGGTCTAATGGAACACACTATCATCCTGTTATTACTGGTCTAATGGAGGAACACACTATCATCCTGTTATTACTGGTCTAATGGAGGAACACACTATCATCCTGTTATTACTGGTCTAATAGAGGAACACACTATCATCCTGTTATTACTGGTCTAATGGAGGAACACACTATCATCCTGTTATTACTGGTCTAATGGAGGAACACACTATCATCCTGTTATTACTGGTCTAATGGAGGAACACACTATCATCCTGTTATTACTGGTCTAATGGAGGAACACACTATCATCCTGTTATTACTGGTCTAATGGAGGAACACACTATCATCCTGTTATTACTGGTCCAATTGAACACACTATCATCCTGTTATTACTGGTCTAATGGAGGAACACACTATCATCCTGTTATTACTGGTATAATGGAACACACTATCATCCTGTTATTACTGGTCTAATGGAGGAACACACTATCATCCTGTTATTACTGGTATAATGGAACACACTATCATCCTGTTATTACTGGTCTAATGGAGGAACACACTATCACCCTGTTATTACTGGTCTAATGGAGGAACACACTATCATCCTGTTATTACTGGTCTAATGGAGGAACACACTATCATCCTGTTATTACTGGTCTAATGGAGGAACACACTATCATCCTGTTATTACTGGTCTAATGGAGGAACACACTATCATCCTGTTATTACTGGTCTAATGGAGGAACACACTATCATCCTGTTATTACTGGTCTAATGGAGGAACACACTATCATCCTGTTATTACTGGTCTAATGGAGGAACCCACTATCATCCTGTTATTACTGGTCTAATGGAACACACTATCATCCTGTTATTACTGGTCTAATGGAACACACTATCATCCTGTTATTACTGGTCTAATGGAGGAACACACTATCATCCTGTTATTACTGGCCTAATGGAACACACTATCATCCTGTTATTACTGGTCTAATGGAACACACTATCACCCTGTTATTACTGCTCTAATGGAACACACTATCACCCTGTTATTACTGGTCTAATGGAGGAACACACTATCATCCTGTTATTACTGGTCTAATGGAGGAACACACTATCATCCTGTTATTACTGGTCTAATGGAACACACTATCATCCTGTTATTACTGGTCTAATGGAACACACTATCATCCTGTTATTACTGGTCTAATGGAGGAACACACTATCATCCTGTTATTACTGGTCTAATGGAACACACTATCATCCTGTTATTACTGGTCTAATGGAGGAACACACTATCATCCTGTTATTACTGGTCTAATGGAACACACTATCATCCTGTTATTACTGGTCTAATGGAACACACTATCATCCTGTTATTACTGGTCTAATAGAGGAACACACTATCATCCTGTTATTACTGGTCTAATGGAGGAACACACTATCATCCTGTTATTACTGGTCTAATGGAGGAACACACTATCATCCTGTTATTACTGGTCTAATGGAGGAACACACTATCATCCTGTTATTACTGGTCTAATGGAACACACTATCATCCTGTTATTACTGGTCTAATAGAGGAACACACTATCATCCTGTTATTACTGGTCTAATGGAGGAACACACTATCATCCTGTTATTACTGGTCTAATGGAACACACTATCACCCTGTTATTACTGGTCTAATGGAGGAACACACTATCATCCTGTTATTACTGGTATAATGGAGGAACACACTATCATCCTGTTATTACTGGTCTAATGGAGGAACACACTATCATCCTGTTATTACTGGTCTAATGGAGGAACACACTATCATCCTGTTATTACTGGTCTAATAGAGAAACACACTATCATCCTGTTATTACTGGTCTAATGGAGGAACACACTATCATCCTGTTATTACTGGTCTAATAGAACACACTATCATCCTGTTATTACTGGTCTAATGGAGGAACACACTATCATCCTGTTATTACTGGTCTAATGGAGGAACACACTATCATCCTGTTATTACTGGTCTAATGAAGGAACACACTATCATCCTGTTATTACTGGTCTAATGGAGGAACACACTATCATCCTGTTTTTACTGGTCTAATGGAGGAACACACTATCATCCTGTTATTACTGGTCTAATGGAGGAACACACTATCATCCTGTTATTACTGGTCTAATGGAGGAACACACTATCATCCTGTTATTACTGGTCTAATGGAGGAACACACTATCATCCTGTTATTACTGGTCCAATTGAACACACTATCATCCTGTTATTACTGGTCTAATGGAGGAACACACTATCATCCTGTTATTACTGGTCTAATGGAGGAACACACTATCATCCTGTTATTACTGGTCTAATGGAGGAACACACTATCATCCTGTTATTACTGGTCTAATGGAGGAACACACTATCATCCTGTTATTACTGGTCTAATGGAGGAACACACTATCATCCTGTTATTACTGGTCTAATGGAGGAACACACTATCATCCTGTTATTACTGGTCTAATGGAGGAACACACTATCATCCTGTTATTACTGGTCTAATGGAACACACTATCATCCTGTTATTACTGGTCTAATAGAGGAACACACTATCATCCTGTTATTACTGGTCTAATAGAGGAACACACTATCATCCTGTTATTACTGGTCTAATGGAGGAACACACTATCATCCTGTTATTACTGGTCTAATGGAGGAACACACTATCATCCTGTTATTACTGGTCTAATACAACACACTATCATCCTGTTATTACTGGTCTAATGGAGGAACACACTATCATCCTGTTATTACTGGTCTAATGGAGGAACACACTATCATCCTGTTATTACTGGTCTAATGGAACACACTATCATCCTGTTATTACTGGTCTAATAGAACACACTATCATCCTGTTATTACTGGTCTAATGGAGGAACACACTATCATCCTGTTATTACTGGTCTAATGGAACACACTATCATCCTGTTATTACTGGTCTAATGGAGGAACACACTATCATCCTGTTATTACTGGTCTAATGGAGGAACACACTATCATCCTGTTATTACTGGTCTAATGGAGGAACACACTATCATCCTGTTATTACTGGTCTAATACAACACACTATCATCCTGTTATTACTGGTCTAATGGAGGAACACAATATCACCCTGTTATTACTGGTCTAATGGAGGAACACACTATCATCCTGTTATTACTGGTCTAATGGAACACACTATCATCCTGTTATTACTGGTCTAATGGAGGAACACACTATCATCCTGTTATTACTGGTCTAATGGAACACACTATCATCCTGTTATTACTGGTCTAATGGAGGAACACACTATCATCCTGTTATTACTGGTCTAATGGAGGAACACACTATCATCCTGTTATTACTGGTCTAAAGGAGGAACACACTATCATCCTGTTATTACTGGTCTAATGGAACACACTATCATCCTGTTATTACTGGTCTAATGGAGGAACACACTATCATCCTGTTTTTACTGGTCTAATGGAGGAACACACTATCATCATGTTATTACTGGTCTAATGGAACACACTATCATCCTGTTAAACTTGTTTGGGCTGCAAGCCCGAATTCGGTACGACAATGACAACAGCTGCAGGGCGCGAAATTCAAAATCTATTTTTTAAAAATATTTAACTTTTACACATTAACAAGTCCAATACAGCATTTGAAAGATAAACATCTTGTCAATCCAGCCAACATGTCCGATTTTTTAAATGTTTTACAGAGAAAACACCACATATATTTATGTTAGCTCACCACCAAATACAAAAGTGGACAGACACGTATGGATATGATTATGAAGTATGAATTATGATTCAAGTAGCATGCACAAGCCAACCGAAATAAACTAAAACCAACCTAAAGAGCCCAGAAAAAACTACCTCAGATGACAGTCATATAACATGTTACACAATAAATCTATGTTTTGTTCATAAAAAGTGCATATTTTAGCTATAAATCAGTTTTACATTGATGCTAACATAAATGCTAACACATAGCTAGAGTCTGAATCCAGACGGGAGTAGCCAGAGAAAATACATACACCAACGTCGGCTACTAATTACACCTCATAAAACATTTCAGAAAAACATATGGTGGATAGCTAATGAAAGACAGATATCGTGTGAATAAAGCCAACATTTCCGATTTTTGAAGTGTTTTACAGCGAAAACACAATATATCGTTATATTAGCTAACAACATAAGCTAGCATAAGTCAGCACTAGCATTGGTCAAGCGCTAGCCTAGCACAGTTAGCCCACTTAGCACAGCACAGCTCAACAGATATATGAAAAAGCATCCCAAATTGGGTCTTACCTTTGTTGATATTCCATCAGAATGTTGTAACGGGGTCCAATGTCCAGTAGAGTCTTTAGTTGGGTTCCAGAACGAATTATTTCCCTCTTTGGTTAGCAAGCACAATAGCATTGCGGGGCTACACAGCGTTTCTTCAAAAAATTATTCCGTCGTATCACATCTAAAGTCCAGAATAAATTGCAATAATATAATTAAAGTATATTGAAAAAACATACTTTAGGATGATTTTGTGACATGTATCAAATAATATCGTAGTCAGACATCATATTCACCGTTATCTACCTTGTTCCAGAAGCCGAGACCAAATTATGCTTCAAGCCCGGAATTTTTTTTTAACCGCGCAGGTCTCACAAGAAGGTGTGTTATTCAGTCCATGGACGAGATATTCGACTCCTTTCAATTCTCACTTCCGCATTACAGCCTGACGAAGCCGTGTGACGTGTCCCTATGGTCCCAAGTCAAAGGGCCTTTTATAGAGAAGGTCTTAAAGAGACACATCGCATTTTGGAAATCTCAATTCGGCTGGGAAAATGGCTGTAAAAATATTTCTGTTCGACTTAGAGAAACAATTCAAACCTTTTTAGAAACTATAGACTGTTATCTATCCAACAGTAGTAAATATATGCATATTGGAAAATAAAAAGTTTCTTAGGCGGCCGTTTGAAAATGTGCACACATTTTCCAGTTTTTTCAATATTCAGCTTGCAGCCCAAACAGGTTAATACTGGTCTAATGGAGGAACACACTATCATCCTGTTATTACTGGTCTAATGGAGGAACACACTATCATCCTGTTATTACTGGTCTAATGGAACACACTATCATCCTGTTATTACTGGTCTAATAGAGGAACACACTATCATCCTGTTATTACTGGTCTAATGGAGGAAGACACTGTCATCCTGTTATTACTGGTCTAATGGAGGAACACACTATCATCCTGTTATTACTGGTCTAATGGAGGAACACACTATCATCCTGTTATTACTGGTCTAATAGAACACACTATCATCCTGTTATTACTGGTCTAATAGAGGAACACACTATCATCCTGTTATTACTGGTCTAATGGAGGAACACACTATCATCCTGTTATTACTGGTCTAATGGAGGATCACACTATCATCCTGTTATTACTGGTCTATTTGAACACACTATCATCCTGTTATTACTGGTCTAATGGAACACACTATCATCCTGTTATTACTGGTCTAATAGAACACACTATCATCCTGTTATTACTGGTCTAATGGAGGAACACACTATCATCCTGTTATTACTGGTCTAATGGAGGATCACACTATCATCCTGTTATTACTGGTCTATTTGAACACACTATCATCCTGTTATTACTGGTCTAATGGAGGAACACACTATCATCCTGTTATTACTGGTCTAATGGAGGAACACACTGTCATCCTGTTATTACTGGTCTAATGGAACACACTATCATCCTGTTATTACTGGTCTAATGGAACACACTATCATCCTGTTATTACTGGTCTAATGGAACACACTATCATCCTGTTATTACTGGTCTAATGGAGGAACACACTATCATCCTGTTATTACTGGTCTAATGGAGGAACACACTATCATCCTGTTATTACTGGTCTAATGGAGGAACACACTATCATCCTGTTATTACTGGTCTAATGGAGGAACACACTATCATCCTGTTATTACTGGTCTAATGGAGGAACACACTATCATCCTGTTATTACTGGTCTAATGGAGGAACACACTATCATCCTGTTATTACTGGTCTAATGGAGGAACACACTATCATCCTGTTATTACTGGTCTAATGGAGGAACACACTATCATCCTGTTATTACTGGTCTAATGGAGGAACACACTATCATCCTGTTATTACTGGTCTAATGGAGGAACACACTGTCATCCTGTTATTACTGGTCTAATGGAGGAACACACTATCATCCTGTAATTACTGGTCTAATGGAGGAACACACTATCATCCTGTTATTACTGGTCTAATGGAGGAACACACTATCATCCTGTTATTACTGGTCTAATGGAACACACTATCATCCTGTTATTACTGGTCTAATGGAGGAACACACTATCATCCTGTTATTACTGGTCTAATGGAGGAACACACTATCATCCTGTTATTACTGGTCTAATGGAACACACTATCATCCTGTTATTACTGGTCTAATGGAGGAACACACTATCATCCTGTTATTACTGGTCTAATGGAGGAACACACTATCATCCTGTTATTACTGGTCTAATGGAGGAACACACTATCATCCTGTTATTACTGGTCTAATGGAACACACTATCATCCTGTTATTACTGGTCTAATAGAGGAACACACTATCATCCTGTTATTACTGGTCTAATGGAGGAAGACACTGTCATCCTGTTATTACTGGTCTAATGGAGGAACACACTATCATCCTGTTATTACTGGTCTAATGGAGGAACACACTATCATCCTGTTATTACTGGTCTAATAGAACACACTATCATCCTGTTATTACTGGTCTAATAGAGGAACACACTATCATCCTGTTATTACTGGTCTAATGGAGGAACACACTATCATCCTGTTATTACTGGTCTAATGGAGGATCACACTATCATCCTGTTATTACTGGTCTATTTGAACACACTATCATCCTGTTATTACTGGTCTAATGGAACACACTATCATCCTGTTATTACTGGTCTAATAGAACACACTATCATCCTGTTATTACTGGTCTAATGGAGGAACACACTATCATCCTGTTATTACTGGTCTAATGGAGGATCACACTATCATCCTGTTATTACTGGTCTATTTGAACACACTATCATCCTGTTATTACTGGTCTAATGGAGGAACACACTATCATCCTGTTATTACTGGTCTAATGGAGGAACACACTGTCATCCTGTTATTACTGGTCTAATGGAACACACTATCATCCTGTTATTACTGGTCTAATGGAACACACTATCATCCTGTTATTACTGGTCTAATGGAGGAACACACTATCATCCTGTTATTACTGGTCTAATGGAGGAACACACTATCATCCTGTTATTACTGGTCTAATGGAGGAACACACTATCATCCTGTTATTACTGGTCTAATGGAGGAACACACTATCATCCTGTTATTACTGGTCTAATGGAGGAACACACTATCATCCTGTTATTACTGGTCTAATGGAGGAACACACTATCATCCTGTTATTACTGGTCTAATGGAGGAACACACTATCATCCTGTTATTACTGGTCTAATGGAGGAACACACTATCATCCTGTTATTACTGGTCTAATGGAGGAACACACTATCATCCTGTTATTACTGGTCTAATGGAGGAACACACTGTCATCCTGTTATTACTGGTCTAATGGAGGAACACACTATCATCCTGTAATTACTGGTCTAATGGAGGAACACACTATCATCCTGTTATTACTGGTCTAATGGAGGAACACACTATCATCCTGTTATTACTGGTCTAATGGAACACACTATCATCCTGTTATTACTGGTCTAATGGAGGAACACACTATCATCCTGTTATTACTGGTCTAATGGAGGAACACACTATCATCCTGTTATTACTGGTCTAATGGAACACACTATCATCCTGTTATTACTGGTCTAATGGAGGAACACACTATCATCCTGTTATTACTGGTCTAATGGAGGAACACACTATCATCCTGTTATTACTGGTCTAATGGAGGAACACACTATCATCCTGTTATTACTGGTCTAATGGAACACACTATCATCCTGTTATTACTGGTCTAATGGAGGAACACACTATCATCCTGTTATTACTGGTCTAATGGAGGAACACACTATCATCCTGTTATTACTGGTCTAATGGAGGAACACACTATCATCCTGTTATTACTGGTCTAATGGAGGAACACACTATCATCCTGTTATTACTGGTCTAATGGAACACACTATCATCCTGTTATTACTGGTCTAATGGAGGAACACACTATCATCCTGTTATTACTGGTCTAATGGAGAAACACACTATCATCCTGTTATTACTGGTCTAATGGAACACACTATCATCCTGTTATTACTGGTCTAATGGAGGAACACACTATCATCCTGTTATTACTGGTCTAATGGAGGAACACACTATCATCCTGTTATTACTGGTCTAATGGAACAAACTATCATCCTGTTATTACTGGTCTAATGGAGGAACACACTATCATCCTGTTATTACTGGTCTAATGGAACACACTATCATCCTGTTATTACTGGTCTAATGGAGGAACACACTATCATCCTGTTATTACTGGTCTAATGGAGGAACACACTATCATCCTGTTATTACTGGTCTAATGGAGGAACACACTATCATCCTGTTATTACTGGTCTAATGGAGGAACACACTATCATCCTGTTATTACTGGTCTAATAGAGGAACACACTATCATCCTGTTATTACTGGTCTAATGGAGGAACACACTATCATCCTGTTATTACTGGTCTAATGGAGGAACACACTGTCATCCTGTTATTACTGGTCTAATGGAGGAACACACTATCATCCTGTAATTACTGGTCTAATGGAGGAACACACTATCATCCTGTTATTACTGGTCTAATGGAGGAACACACTATCATCCTGTTATTACTGGTCTAATGGAGGAACACACTATCATCCTGTTATTACTGGTCTAATAGAGGAACACACTATCATCCTGTTATTACTGGTCTAATGGAGGAACACACTATCATCCTGTTATTACTGGTCTAATGGAGGAACACACTATCATCCTGTTATTACTGGTCTAATGGAACAAACTATCATCCTGTTATTACTGGTCTAATGGAGGAACACACTATCATCCTGTTATTACTGGTCTAATGGAACACACTATCATCCTGTTATTACTGGTCTAATGGAGGAACACACTATCATCCTGTTATTACTGGTCTAATGGAGGAACACACTATCATCCTGTAATTACTGGTCTAATGGAGGAACACACTATCATCCTGTTATTACTGGTCTAATGGAGGAACACACTGTCATCCTGTTATTACTGGTCTAATGGAGGAACCCACTATCACCCTGTTATTACTGGTCTAATGGAGGAACACACTATCATCCTGTTATTACTGGTCTAATGGAGGAACACACTATCATCCTGTTATTACTGGTCTAATGGAGGAACACACTATCATCCTGTTATTACTGGCCTAATGGAGGAACACACTATCATCCTGTTATTACTGGTCTAATGGAGGAACACACTATCATCCTGTTATTACTGGTCTAATGGAACACACTATCATCCTGTTATTACTGGTCCAATAGAGGAACACACTATCATCCTGTTATTACTGGTCTAATGGAACACACTATCATCCTGTTATTACTGGTCTAATGGAGGAACACACTATCATCCTGTTATTACTGGTCTAATGGAGGAACACACTATCATCCTGTTATTACTGGTCTAATGGAGGAACACACTATCATCCTGTTATTACTGGTCTAATGGAGGAACACACTATCATCCTGTTATTACTGGTCTAATGGAGGAACACACTATCATCCTGTTATTACTGGTCTAATGGGAACACACTATCATCCTGTTATTACTGGTCTAATGGAGGAACACACTATCATCCTGTTATTACTGGTCTAATGGAGGAACACACTATCATCCTGTTATTACTGGTCTAATGGAGGAACACACTATCATCCTGTTATTACTGGTCTAATGGAGGAACACACTATCATCCTGTTATTACTGGTCTAATGGAGGAACACACTATCATCCTGTTATTACTGGTCTAATGGAGGAACACACTATCATCCTGTTATTACTGGTCTAATGGAGGAACACACTATCATCCTGTTATTACTGGTCTAATGGAGGAACACACTATCATCCTGTTATTACTGGTCTAATGGAGGAACACACTATCATCCTGTTATTACTGGTCTAATGGAGGAACACACTATCATCCTGTTATTACTGGTCTAATGGAGGAACACACTATCATCCTGTTATTACTGGTCTAATGGAGGAACACACTATCATCCTGTTATTACTGGTCTAATGGAACACACTATCATCCTGTTATTACTGGTCTAATGGAGGAACACACTATCATCCTGTTATTACTGGTCTAATGGAACACACTATCATCCTGTTATTACTGGTCTAATGGAGGAACACACTATCATCCTGTTATTACTGGTCTAATGGAGGAACACACTATCATCCTGTTATTACTGGTCTAATGGAACACACTATCATCCTGTTATTACTGGTCTAATGGAGGAACACACTATCATCCTGTTATTACTGGTCTAATGGAGGAACACACTATCATCCTGTTATTACTGGTCTAATGGAGGAACACACTATCATCCTGTTATTACTGGTCTAATGGAGGAACACACTATCATCCTGTTATTACTGGTCTAATGGAGGAACACACTATCATCCTGTTATTACTGGTCTAATGGAGGAACACACTATCATCCTGTTATTACTGGTCTAATAGAGGAACACACTATCATCCTGTTATTACTGGTCTAATGGAGGAACACACTATCATCCTGTTATTACTGGTCTAATGGAGGAACACACTATCATCCTGTTATTACTGGTCTAATGGAACACACTATCATCCTGTTATTACTGGTCTAATGGAGGAACACACTATCATCCTGTTATTACTGGTCTAATGGAACACACTATCATCCTGTTATTACTGGTCTAATGGAGGAACACACTATCATCCTGTTATTACTGGTCTAATGGAACACACTATCATCCTGTTATTACTGGTCTAATGGAGGAACACACTATCATCCTGTTATTACTGGTCTAATGGAACACACTATCATCCTGTTATTACTGGTCTAATAGAACACACTATCATCCTGTTATTACTGGTCTAATGGAGGAACACACTATCATCCTGTTATTACTGGTCTAATGGAGGAACACACTATCATCCTGTTATTACTGGTCTAATGGAACACACTATCATCCTGTTATTACTGGTCTAATGGAGGAACACACTATCATCCTGTTATTACTGGTCTAATGGAGGAACACACTATCATCCTGTTATTACTGGTCTAATGGAACACACTATCATCCTGTTATTACTGGTCTAATGGAGGAACACACTATCATCCTGTTATTACTGGTCTAATGGAGGAACACACTATCATCCTGTTATTACTGGTCTAATGGAACACACTATCATCCTGTTATTACTGGTCTAATGGAGGAACACACTATCATCCTGTTATTACTGGTCTAATGGAGGAACACACTATCATCCTGTTATTACTGGTCTAATGGAACACACTATCATCCTGTTATTACTGGTCTAATGGAGGAACACACTATCATCCTGTTATTACTGGTCTAATGGAGGAACACACTATCATCCTGTTATTACTGGTCTAATGGAGGAACACACTATCATCCTGTTATTACTGGTCTAATGGAGGAACACACTATCATCCTGTTATTACTGGTCTAATGGAGGAACACACTATCATCCTGTTATTACTGGTCTAATGGAGGAACACACTATCATCCTGTTATTACTGGTCTAATGGAGGAACACACTATCATCCTGTTATTACTGGTCTAATGGAGGAACACACTATCATCCTGTTATTACTGGTCTAATGGAGGAACACACTATCATCCTGTTATTACTGGTCTAATGGAGGAACACACTATCATCCTGTTATTACTGGTCTAATGGAACACACTATCATCCTGTTATTACTGGTCTAATGGAGGAACACACTATCATCCTGTTATTACTGGTCTAATGGAACACACTATCATCCTGTTATTACTGGTCTAATGGAGGAACACACTATCATCCTGTTATTACTGGTCTAATGGAGGAACACACTATCATCCTGTTATTACTGGTCTAATGGAGGAACACACTATCATCCTGTTATTACTGGTCTAATGGAGGAACACACTATCATCCTGTTATTACTGGTCTAATGGAGGAACACACTATCATCCTGTTATTACTGGTCTAATGGAACACACTATCATCCTGTTATTACTGGTCTAATGGAGGAACACACTATCATCCTGTTATTACTGGTCTAATGGAGGAACACACTATCATCCTGTTATTACTGGTCTAATGGAGGAACACACTATCATCCTGTTATTACTGGTCTAATGAGAACACACTATCATCCTGTTATTACTGGTCTAATGGAGGAACACACTATCATCCTGTTATTACTGGTCTAATGGAGGAACACACTATCATCCTGTTATTACTGGTCTAATGGAGGAACACACTATCATCCTGTTATTACTGGTCTAATGAGGAACACACTATCATCCTGTTATTACTGGTCTAATGGAACACACTATCATCCTGTTATTACTGGTCTAATGGAGGAACACACTATCATCCTGTTATTACTGGTCTAATGGAGGAACACACTATCATCCTGTTATTACTGGTCTAATGGAGGAACACACTATCATCCTGTTATTACTGGTCTAATGGGAACACACTATCATCCTGTTATTACTGGTCTAATGGAGGAACACACTATCATCCTGTTATTACTGGTCTAATGGAACACACTATCATCCTGTTATTACTGGTCTAATGGAGGAACACACTATCATCCTGTTATTACTGGTCTAATGGAGGAACACACTATCATCCTGTTATTACTGGTCTAATGGAGGAACACACTATCATCCTGTTATTACTGGTCTAATGGAGGAACACACTATCATCCTGTTATTACTGGTCTAATGGAGGAACACACTATCATCCTGTTATTACTGGTCTAATGGAGGAACACACTATCATCCTGTTATTACTGGTCTAATGGAGGAACACACTATCATCCTGTTATTACTGGTCTAATGGAGGAACACACTATCATCCTGTTATTACTGGTCTAATGGAGGAACACACTATCATCCTGTTATTACTGGTCTAATGGAGGAACACACTATCATCCTGTTATTACTGGTCTAATGGAGGAACACACTATCATCCTGTTATTACTGGTCTAATGGAGGAACACACTATCATCCTGTTATTACTGGTCTAATGGAACACACTATCATCCTGTTATTACTGGTCTAATGGAGGAACACACTATCATCCTGTTATTACTGGTCTAATGGAACACACTATCATCCTGTTATTACTGGTCTAATGGAGGAACACACTATCATCCTGTTATTACTGGTCTAATGGAGGAACACACTATCATCCTGTTATTACTGGTCTAATGGAACACACTATCATCCTGTTATTACTGGTCTAATGGAGGAACACACTATCATCCTGTTATTACTGGTCTAATGGAGGAACACACTATCATCCTGTTATTACTGGTCTAATGGAGGAACACACTATCATCCTGTTATTACTGGTCTAATGGAGGAACACACTATCATCCTGTTATTACTGGTCTAATGGAGGAACACACTATCATCCTGTTATTACTGGTCTAATGGAGGAACACACTATCATCCTGTTATTACTGGTCTAATGGAGGAACACACTATCATCCTGTTATTACTGGTCTAATGGAGGAACACACTATCATCCTGTTATTACTGGTCTAATGGAGGAACACACTATCATCCTGTTATTACTGGTCTAATGAGAACACACTATCATCCTGTTATTACTGGTCTAATGGAGGAACACACTATCATCCTGTTATTAC
This sequence comes from Salvelinus fontinalis, assembly GCF_029448725.1. Lineage (NCBI taxonomy): Eukaryota > Metazoa > Chordata > Actinopteri > Salmoniformes > Salmonidae > Salvelinus > Salvelinus fontinalis. The sequence goes on from NC_074696.1 coordinate 4,102,576, forward strand.
TGGTCTAATGGAACACACTATCATCCTGTTATTACTGGTCTAATGGAGGAACACACTATCATCCTGTTATTACTGGTCTAATGGAACACACTATCATCCTGTTATTACTGGTCTAATGGAGGAACACACTATCATCCTGTTATTACTGGTCTAATGGGAACACACTATCATCCTGTTATTACTGGTCTAATGAGGAACACACTATCATCCTGTTATTACTGGTCTAATGGAGGAACACACTATCATCCTGTTATTACTGGTCTAATGGAGGAACACACTATCATCCTGTTATTACTGGTCTAATGGAACACACTATCATCCTGTTATTACTGGTCTAATGGAGGAACACACTATCATCCTGTTATTACTGGTCTAATGGAGGAACACACTATCATCCTGTTATTACTGGTCTAATGGAACACACTATCATCCTGTTATTACTGGTCTAATGGAGGAACACACTATCATCCTGTTATTACTGGTCTAATGGAGGAACACACTATCATCCTGTTATTACTGGTCTAATGGGAACACACTATCATCCTGTTATTACTGGTCTAATGGAGGAACACACTATCATCCTGTTATTACTGGTCTAATGGAGGAACACACTATCATCCTGTTATTACTGGTCTAATGGGAACACACTATCATCCTGTTATTACTGGTCTAATGGAGGAACACACTATCATCCTGTTATTACTGGTCTAATGGAGGAACACACTATCATCCTGTTATTACTGGTCTAATGGAGGAACACACTATCATCCTGTTATTACTGGTCTAATGGAGGAACACACTATCATCCTGTTATTACTGGTCTAATGGAGGAACACACTATCATCCTGTTATTACTGGTCTAATGGAGGAACACACTATCATCCTGTTATTACTGGTCTAATGGAGGAACACACTATCATCCTGTTATTACTGGTCTAATGGAGGAACACACTATCATCCTGTTATTACTGGTCTAATGGAGGAACACACTATCATCCTGTTATTACTGGTCTAATGGAGGAACACACTATCATCCTGTTATTACTGGTCTAATGGGAACACACTATCATCCTGTTATTACTGGTCTAATGGAGGAACACACTATCATCCTGTTATTACTGGTCTAATGGAGGAACACACTATCATCCTGTTATTACTGGTCTAATGGAGGAACACACTATCATCCTGTTATTACTGGTCTAATGGAGGAACACACTATCATCCTGTTATTACTGGTCTAATGGAGGAACACACTATCATCCTGTTATTACTGGTCTAATGGAGGAACACACTATCATCCTGTTATTACTGGTCTAATGGAGGAACACACTATCATCCTGTTATTACTGGTCTAATGGAGGAACACACTATCATCCTGTTATTACTGGTCTAATGGAGGAACACACTATCATCCTGTTATTACTGGTCTAATGGAGGAACACACTATCATCCTGTTATTACTGGTCTAATGGAGGAACACACTATCATCCTGTTATTACTGGTCTAATGGAGGAACACACTATCATCCTGTTATTACTGGTCTAATGGAACACACTATCATCCTGTTATTACTGGTCTAATGGAGGAACACACTATCATCCTGTTATTACTGGTCTAATGGAACACACTATCATCCTGTTATTACTGGTCTAATGGAGGAACACACTATCATCCTGTTATTACTGGTCTAATGGAGGAACACACTATCATCCTGTTATTACTGGTCTAATGGAACACACTATCATCCTGTTATTACTGGTCTAATGGAGGAACACACTATCATCCTGTTATTACTGGTCTAATGGAGGAACACACTATCATCCTGTTATTACTGGTCTAATGGAGGAACACACTATCATCCTGTTATTACTGGTCTAATGGAGGAACACACTATCATCCTGTTATTACTGGTCTAATGGAGGAACACACTATCATCCTGTTATTACTGGTCTAATGGAGGAACACACTATCATCCTGTTATTACTGGTCTAATGGAGGAACACACTATCATCCTGTTATTACTGGTCTAATGGAGGAACACACTATCATCCTGTTATTACTGGTCTAATGGAGGAACACACTATCATCCTGTTATTACTGGTCTAATGGGAACACACTATCATCCTGTTATTACTGGTCTAATGGAGGAACACACTATCATCCTGTTATTACTGGTCTAATGGAACACACTATCATCCTGTTATTACTGGTCTAATGGAGGAACACACTATCATCCTGTTATTACTGGTCTAATGGAACACACTATCATCCTGTTATTACTGGTCTAATGGAGGAACACACTATCATCCTGTTATTACTGGTCTAATGGAACACACTATCATCCTGTTATTACTGGTCTAATGAGGAACACACTATCATCCTGTTATTACTGGTCTAATGGAGGAACACACTATCATCCTGTTATTACTGGTCTAATGGAGGAACACACTATCATCCTGTTATTACTGGTCTAATGGGAACACACTATCATCCTGTTATTACTGGTCTAATGGAGGAACACACTATCATCCTGTTATTACTGGTCTAATGGAGGAACACACTATCATCCTGTTATTACTGGTCTAATGGAACACACTATCATCCTGTTATTACTGGTCTAATGGAGGAACACACTATCATCCTGTTATTACTGGTCTAATGGAGGAACACACTATCATCCTGTTATTACTGGTCTAATGGAACACACTATCATCCTGTTATTACTGGTCTAATGGAGGAACACACTATCATCCTGTTATTACTGGTCTAATGGAGGAACACACTATCATCCTGTTATTACTGGTCTAATGGGAACACACTATCATCCTGTTATTACTGGTCTAATGGAGGAACACACTATCATCCTGTTATTACTGGTCTAATGGAGGAACACACTATCATCCTGTTATTACTGGTCTAATGGAGGAACACACTATCATCCTGTTATTACTGGTCTAATGGAGGAACACACTATCATCCTGTTATTACTGGTCTAATGGAGGAACACACTATCATCCTGTTATTACTGGTCTAATGGAGGAACACACTATCATCCTGTTATTACTGGTCTAATGGAGGAACACACTATCATCCTGTTATTACTGGTCTAATGGAGGAACACACTATCATCCTGTTATTACTGGTCTAATGGAGGAACACACTATCATCCTGTTATTACTGGTCTAATGGAGGAACACACTATCATCCTGTTATTACTGGTCTAATGGGAACACACTATCATCCTGTTATTACTGGTCTAATGGAGGAACACACTATCATCCTGTTATTACTGGTCTAATGGAGAACACACTATCATCCTGTTATTACTGGTCTAATGGAGGAACACACTATCATCCTGTTATTACTGGTCTAATGGAGGAACACACTATCATCCTGTTATTACTGGTCTAATGGAGGAACACACTATCATCCTGTTATTACTGGTCTAATGGAGGAACACACTATCATCCTGTTATTACTGGTCTAATGGAGGAACACACTATCATCCTGTTATTACTGGTCTAATGGAGAACACACTATCATCCTGTTATTACTGGTCTAATGGAGGAACACACTATCATCCTGTTATTACTGGTCTAATGGAGGAACACACTATCATCCTGTTATTACTGGTCTAATGGAGGAACACACTATCATCCTGTTATTACTGGTCTAATGAGAACACACTATCATCCTGTTATTACTGGTCTAATGGAGGAACACACTATCATCCTGTTATTACTGGTCTAATGGAGGAACACACTATCATCCTGTTATTACTGGTCTAATGGAGGAACACACTATCATCCTGTTATTACTGGTCTAATGGGAACACACTATCATCCTGTTATTACTGGTCTAATGGAGGAACACACTATCATCCTGTTATTACTGGTCTAATGGAGGAACACACTATCATCCTGTTATTACTGGTCTAATGGAGGAACACACTATCATCCTGTTATTACTGGTCTAATGGAACACACTATCATCCTGTTATTACTGGTCTAATGGAGGAACACACTATCATCCTGTTATTACTGGTCTAATGGAACACACTATCATCCTGTTATTACTGGTCTAATGGAGGAACACACTATCATCCTGTTATTACTGGTCTAATGGAGGAACACACTATCATCCTGTTATTACTGGTCTAATGGAGGAACACACTATCATCCTGTTATTACTGGTCTAATGGAGGAACACACTATCATCCTGTTATTACTGGTCTAATGGGAACACACTATCATCCTGTTATTACTGGTCTAATGGAGGAACACACTATCATCCTGTTATTACTGGTCTAATGGGAACACACTATCATCCTGTTATTACTGGTCTAATGGGAACACACTATCATCCTGTTATTACTGGTCTAATGGAACACACTATCATCCTGTTATTACTGGTCTAATGGAGGAACACACTATCATCCTGTTATTACTGGTCTAATGGAACACACTATCATCCTGTTATTACTGGTCTAATGGAGACACACTATCATCCTGTTATTACTGGTCTAATGGAGGAACACACTATCATCCTGTTATTACTGGTCTAATGGGAACACACTATCATCCTGTTATTACTGGTCTAATGGAGGAACACACTATCATCCTGTTATTACTGGTCTAATGGAGGAACACACTATCATCCTGTTATTACTGGTCTAATGGAGGAACACACTATCATCCTGTTATTACTGGTCTAATGGGAACACACTATCATCCTGTTATTACTGGTCTAATGGAGGAACACACTATCATCCTGTTATTACTGGTCTAATGGAGGAACACACTATCATCCTGTTATTACTGGTCTAATGGAGGAACACACTATCATCCTGTTATTACTGGTCTAATGGAGGAACACACTATCATCCTGTTATTACTGGTCTAATGGAGGAACACACTATCATCCTGTTATTACTGGTCTAATGGAGGAACACACTATCATCCTGTTATTACTGGTCTAATGAGGAACACACTATCATCCTGTTATTACTGGTCTAATGGAGAACACACTATCATCCTGTTATTACTGGTCTAATGGAGGAACACACTATCATCCTGTTATTACTGGTCTAATGGAGGAACACACTATCATCCTGTTATTACTGGTCTAATGGGAACACACTATCATCCTGTTATTACTGGTCTAATGGAGGAACACACTATCATCCTGTTATTACTGGTCTAATGGAGGAACACACTATCATCCTGTTATTACTGGTCTAATGGAGGAACACACTATCATCCTGTTATTACTGGTCTAATGGAGGAACACACTATCATCCTGTTATTACTGGTCTAATGGAGGAACACACTATCATCCTGTTATTACTGGTCTAATGGAGGAACACACTATCATCCTGTTATTACTGGTCTAATGGAGGAACACACTATCATCCTGTTATTACTGGTCTAATGGAGGAACACACTATCATCCTGTTATTACTGGTCTAATGAGGAACACACTATCATCCTGTTATTACTGGTCTAATGGAGGAACACACTATCATCCTGTTATTACTGGTCTAATGGAGGAACACACTATCATCCTGTTATTACTGGTCTAATGGAGGAACACACTATCATCCTGTTATTACTGGTCTAATGGAGGAACACACTATCATCCTGTTATTACTGGTCTAATGAGAACACACTATCATCCTGTTATTACTGGTCTAATGGAGGAACACACTATCATCCTGTTATTACTGGTCTAATGGAGGAACACACTATCATCCTGTTATTACTGGTCTAATGGAACACACTATCATCCTGTTATTACTGGTCTAATGGAGGAACACACTATCATCCTGTTATTACTGGTCTAATGGAGGAACACACTATCATCCTGTTATTACTGGTCTAATGGAGGAACACACTATCATCCTGTTATTACTGGTCTAATGGAGGAACACACTATCATCCTGTTATTACTGGTCTAATGGAGGAACACACTATCATCCTGTTATTACTGGTCTAATGGAGGAACACACTATCATCCTGTTATTACTGGTCTAATGGAGGAACACACTATCATCCTGTTATTACTGGTCTAATGGAGGAACACACTATCATCCTGTTATTACTGGTCTAATGGAGGAACACACTATCATCCTGTTATTACTGGTCTAATGGAGGAACACACTATCATCCTGTTATTACTGGTCTAATGGAGGAACACACTATCATCCTGTTATTACTGGTCTAATGGAGGAACACACTATCATCCTGTTATTACTGGTCTAATGGAGGAACACACTATCATCCTGTTATTACTGGTCTAATGGAGGAACACACTATCATCCTGTTATTACTGGTCTAATGGAGGAACACACTATCATCCTGTTATTACTGGTCTAATGGAGGAACACACTATCATCCTGTTATTACTGGTCTAATGAGGAACACACTATCATCCTGTTATTACTGGTCTAATGGAGGAACACACTATCATCCTGTTATTACTGGTCTAATGGAGGAACACACTATCATCCTGTTATTACTGGTCTAATGGAGGAACACACTATCATCCTGTTATTACTGGTCTAATGGAGGAACACACTATCATCCTGTTATTACTGGTCTAATGGAGGAACACACTATCATCCTGTTATTACTGGTCTAATGGAGGAACACACTATCATCCTGTTATTACTGGTCTAATGGAGGAACACACTATCATCCTGTTATTACTGGTCTAATGGAGGAACACACTATCATCCTGTTATTACTGGTCTAATGGAGGAACACACTATCATCCTGTTATTACTGGTCTAATGGAGGAACACACTATCATCCTGTTATTACTGGTCTAATGGAGGAACACACTATCATCCTGTTATTACTGGTCTAATGGAGGAACACACTATCATCCTGTTATTACTGGTCTAATGGAGGAACACACTATCATCCTGTTATTACTGGTCTAATGGAGGAACACACTATCATCCTGTTATTACTGGTCTAATGGAGGAACACACTATCATCCTGTTATTACTGGTCTAATGGAGGAACACACTATCATCCTGTTATTACTGGTCTAATGGAGGAACACACTATCATCCTGTTATTACTGGTCTAATGGAGGAACACACTATCATCCTGTTATTACTGGTCTAATGGGAACACACTATCATCCTGTTATTACTGGTCTAATGGAGGAACACACTATCATCCTGTTATTACTGGTCTAATGGAGGAACACACTATCATCCTGTTATTACTGGTCTAATGGAGGAACACACTATCATCCTGTTATTACTGGTCTAATGGAGGAACACACTATCATCCTGTTATTACTGGTCTAATGGAGGAACACACTATCATCCTGTTATTACTGGTCTAATGGAGGAACACACTATCATCCTGTTATTACTGGTCTAATGGGAACACACTATCATCCTGTTATTACTGGTCTAATGGAGGAACACACTATCATCCTGTTATTACTGGTCTAATGGAGGAACACACTATCATCCTGTTATTACTGGTCTAATGGAGGAACACACTATCATCCTGTTATTACTGGTCTAATGGAGGAACACACTATCATCCTGTTATTACTGGTCTAATGGAGACACACTATCATCCTGTTATTACTGGTCTAATGGAGGAACACACTATCATCCTGTTATTACTGGTCTAATGGAGGAACACACTATCATCCTGTTATTACTGGTCTAATGGAGGAACACACTATCATCCTGTTATTACTGGTCTAATGGAGAACACACTATCATCCTGTTATTACTGGTCTAATGGAGGAACACACTATCATCCTGTTATTACTGGTCTAATGGAGGAACACACTATCATCCTGTTATTACTGGTCTAATGGAGGAACACACTATCATCCTGTTATTACTGGTCTAATGGAGGAACACACTATCATCCTGTTATTACTGGTCTAATGGAGGAACACACTATCATCCTGTTATTACTGGTCTAATGGAGGAACACACTATCATCCTGTTATTACTGGTCTAATGGAGGAACACACTATCATCCTGTTATTACTGGTCTAATGGAGGAACACACTATCATCCTGTTATTACTGGTCTAATGGAGGAACACACTATCATCCTGTTATTACTGGTCTAATGGAGGAACACACTATCATCCTGTTATTACTGGTCTAATGGAGGAACACACTATCATCCTGTTATTACTGGTCTAATGGGAACACACTATCATCCTGTTATTACTGGTCTAATGGAGGAACACACTATCATCCTGTTATTACTGGTCTAATGGAGGAACACACTATCATCCTGTTATTACTGGTCTAATGGAGGAACACACTATCATCCTGTTATTACTGGTCTAATGGGAACACACTATCATCCTGTTATTACTGGTCTAATGGAGAACACACTATCATCCTGTTATTACTGGTCTAATGGAGGAACACACTATCATCCTGTTATTACTGGTCTAATGGGAACACACTATCATCCTGTTATTACTGGTCTAATGGAGGAACACACTATCATCCTGTTATTACTGGTCTAATGGAGGAACACACTATCATCCTGTTATTACTGGTCTAATGGAGGAACACACTATCATCCTGTTATTACTGGTCTAATGGAGGAACACACTATCATCCTGTTATTACTGGTCTAATGGAACACACTATCATCCTGTTATTACTGGTCTAATGGAGGAACACACTATCATCCTGTTATTACTGGTCTAATGGAGGAACACACTATCATCCTGTTATTACTGGTCTAATGGGGAACACACTATCATCCTGTTATTACTGGTCTAATGGAGGAACACACTATCATCCTGTTATTACTGGTCTAATGAGGAACACACTATCATCCTGTTATTACTGGTCTAATGGAGGAACACACTATCATCCTGTTATTACTGGTCTAATGGAGGAACACACTATCATCCTGTTATTACTGGTCTAATGGAGGAACACACTATCATCCTGTTATTACTGGTCTAATGGAGGAACACACTATCATCCTGTTATTACTGGTCTAATGGAGGAACACACTATCATCCTGTTATTACTGGTCTAATGAGAACACACTATCATCCTGTTATTACTGGTCTAATGGAGGAACACACTATCATCCTGTTATTACTGGTCTAATGGAGGAACACACTATCATCCTGTTATTACTGGTCTAATGGAGGAACACACTATCATCCTGTTATTACTGGTCTAATGGAGACACACTATCATCCTGTTATTACTGGTCTAATGGGAACACACTATCATCCTGTTATTACTGGTCTAATGGAGGAACACACTATCATCCTGTTATTACTGGTCTAATGGAGGAACACACTATCATCCTGTTATTACTGGTCTAATGGAACACACTATCATCCTGTTATTACTGGTCTAATGGAGGAACACACTATCATCCTGTTATTACTGGTCTAATGGAGGAACACACTATCATCCTGTTATTACTGGTCTAATGGAGGAACACACTATCATCCTGTTATTACTGGTCTAATGGAGGAACACACTATCATCCTGTTATTACTGGTCTAATGGAGGAACACACTATCATCCTGTTATTACTGGTCTAATGGGAACACACTATCATCCTGTTATTACTGGTCTAATGGAGGAACACACTATCATCCTGTTATTACTGGTCTAATGGAGAACACACTATCATCCTGTTATTACTGGTCTAATGGAGGAACACACTATCATCCTGTTATTACTGGTCTAATGGAGGAACACACTATCATCCTGTTATTACTGGTCTAATGGAACACACTATCATCCTGTTATTACTGGTCTAATGGAGGAACACACTATCATCCTGTTATTACTGGTCTAATGGAGGAACACACTATCATCCTGTTATTACTGGTCTAATGGAGGAACACACTATCATCCTGTTATTACTGGTCTAATGGAGGAACACACTATCATCCTGTTATTACTGGTCTAATGGAGGAACACACTATCATCCTGTTATTACTGGTCTAATGGAGGAACACACTATCATCCTGTTATTACTGGTCTAATGAGGAACACACTATCATCCTGTTATTACTGGTCTAATGGAGGAACACACTATCATCCTGTTATTACTGGTCTAATGGAGGAACACACTATCATCCTGTTATTACTGGTCTAATGGAGGAACACACTATCATCCTGTTATTACTGGTCTAATGGAGGAACACACTATCATCCTGTTATTACTGGTCTAATGGAGGAACACACTATCATCCTGTTATTACTGGTCTAATGGAACACACTATCATCCTGTTATTACTGGTCTAATGGAGGAACACACTATCATCCTGTTATTACTGGTCTAATGGAGGAACACACTATCATCCTGTTATTACTGGTCTAATGGAGGAACACACTATCATCCTGTTATTACTGGTCTAATGGAGGAACACACTATCATCCTGTTATTACTGGTCTAATGGAGGAACACACTATCATCCTGTTATTACTGGTCTAATGGAGGAACACACTATCATCCTGTTATTACTGGTCTAATGGGAACACACTATCATCCTGTTATTACTGGTCTAATGGAGGAACACACTATCATCCTGTTATTACTGGTCTAATGGAGGAACACACTATCATCCTGTTATTACTGGTCTAATGGAGGAACACACTATCATCCTGTTATTACTGGTCTAATGGGAACACACTATCATCCTGTTATTACTGGTCTAATGGGAACACACTATCATCCTGTTATTACTGGTCTAATGGAGGAACACACTATCATCCTGTTATTACTGGTCTAATGGAGGAACACACTATCATCCTGTTATTACTGGTCTAATGGGAACACACTATCATCCTGTTATTACTGGTCTAATGGAGGAACACACTATCATCCTGTTATTACTGGTCTAATGGGAACACACTATCATCCTGTTATTACTGGTCTAATGGAGGAACACACTATCATCCTGTTATTACTGGTCTAATGGAGGAACACACTATCATCCTGTTATTACTGGTCTAATGGAGGAACACACTATCATCCTGTTATTACTGGTCTAATGGAGGAACACACTATCATCCTGTTATTACTGGTCTAATGGAGGAACACACTATCATCCTGTTATTACTGGTCTAATGGGAACACACTATCATCCTGTTATTACTGGTCTAATGGAGGAACACACTATCATCCTGTTATTACTGGTCTAATGGAGGAACACACTATCATCCTGTTATTACTGGTCTAATGGGAACACACTATCATCCTGTTATTACTGGTCTAATGGAGGAACACACTATCATCCTGTTATTACTGGTCTAATGGAGGAACACACTATCATCCTGTTATTACTGGTCTAATGGAGGAACACACTATCATCCTGTTATTACTGGTCTAATGGAGGAACACACTATCATCCTGTTATTACTGGTCTAATGGAGGAACACACTATCATCCTGTTATTACTGGTCTAATGGAGGAACACACTATCATCCTGTTATTACTGGTCTAATGGAGGAACACACTATCATCCTGTTATTACTGGTCTAATGGAGGAACACACTATCATCCTGTTATTACTGGTCTAATGGAGGAACACACTATCATCCTGTTATTACTGGTCTAATGGAGGAACACACTATCATCCTGTTATTACTGGTCTAATGGAGGAACACACTATCATCCTGTTATTACTGGTCTAATGGAGGAACACACTATCATCCTGTTATTACTGGTCTAATGGAGGAACACACTATCATCCTGTTATTACTGGTCTAATGGAGGAACACACTATCATCCTGTTATTACTGGTCTAATGGAGGAACACACTATCATCCTGTTATTACTGGTCTAATGGAGGAACACACTATCATCCTGTTATTACTGGTCTAATGGAGGAACACACTATCATCCTGTTATTACTGGTCTAATGGAGGAACACACTATCATCCTGTTATTACTGGTCTAATGGAGGAACACACTATCATCCTGTTATTACTGGTCTAATGGAGGAACACACTATCATCCTGTTATTACTGGTCTAATGGAGGAACACACTATCATCCTGTTATTACTGGTCTAATGGAGGAACACACTATCATCCTGTTATTACTGGTCTAATGGAGGAACACACTATCATCCTGTTATTACTGGTCTAATGGAGGAACACACTATCATCCTGTTATTACTGGTCTAATGGAGGAACACACTATCATCCTGTTATTACTGGTCTAATGGAGGAACACACTATCATCCTGTTATTACTGGTCTAATGGAGGAACACACTATCATCCTGTTATTACTGGTCTAATGGGAACACACTATCATCCTGTTATTACTGGTCTAATGGGAACACACTATCATCCTGTTATTACTGGTCTAATGGAGGAACACACTATCATCCTGTTATTACTGGTCTAATGGGAACACACTATCATCCTGTTATTACTGGTCTAATGGAGGAACACACTATCATCCTGTTATTACTGGTCTAATGGAGGAACACACTATCATCCTGTTATTACTGGTCTAATGGAGGAACACACTATCATCCTGTTATTACTGGTCTAATGGAACACACTATCATCCTGTTATTACTGGTCTAATGGAGGAACACACTATCATCCTGTTATTACTGGTCTAATGGAGGAACACACTATCATCCTGTTATTACTGGTCTAATGGGAACACACTATCATCCTGTTATTACTGGTCTAATGGAGGAACACACTATCATCCTGTTATTACTGGTCTAATGGAGGAACACACTATCATCCTGTTATTACTGGTCTAATGGAGGAACACACTATCATCCTGTTATTACTGGTCTAATGGAGGAACACACTATCATCCTGTTATTACTGGTCTAATGGAGGAACACACTATCATCCTGTTATTACTGGTCTAATGGAGGAACACACTATCATCCTGTTATTACTGGTCTAATGGAGGAACACACTATCATCCTGTTATTACTGGTCTAATGGAGGAACACACTATCATCCTGTTATTACTGGTCTAATGGAGGAACACACTATCATCCTGTTATTACTGGTCTAATGAGGAACACACTATCATCCTGTTATTACTGGTCTAATGGAGGAACACACTATCATCCTGTTATTACTGGTCTAATGGAGGAACACACTATCATCCTGTTATTACTGGTCTAATGGAGGAACACACTATCATCCTGTTATTACTGGTCTAATGGAGGAACACACTATCATCCTGTTATTACTGGTCTAATGGAGGAACACACTATCATCCTGTTATTACTGGTCTAATGAGGAACACACTATCATCCTGTTATTACTGGTCTAATGGAGGAACACACTATCATCCTGTTATTACTGGTCTAATGGAGGAACACACTATCATCCTGTTATTACTGGTCTAATGGAGGAACACACTATCATCCTGTTATTACTGGTCTAATGGAGGAACACACTATCATCCTGTTATTACTGGTCTAATGGAGGAACACACTATCATCCTGTTATTACTGGTCTAATGGAGGAACACACTATCATCCTGTTATTACTGGTCTAATGGAGGAACACACTATCATCCTGTTATTACTGGTCTAATGGAGGAACACACTATCATCCTGTTATTACTGGTCTAATGGAGGAACACACTATCATCCTGTTATTACTGGTCTAATGGAGGAACACACTATCATCCTGTTATTACTGGTCTAATGGAGGAACACACTATCATCCTGTTATTACTGGTCTAATGAGGAACACACTATCATCCTGTTATTACTGGTCTAATGGAGAACACACTATCATCCTGTTATTACTGGTCTAATGGGAACACACTATCATCCTGTTATTACTGGTCTAATGGAGGAACACACTATCATCCTGTTATTACTGGTCTAATGGAGGAACACACTATCATCCTGTTATTACTGGTCTAATGGAGGAACACACTATCATCCTGTTATTACTGGTCTAATGGAACACACTATCATCCTGTTATTACTGGTCTAATGGGAACACACTATCATCCTGTTATTACTGGTCTAATGGAGGAACACACTATCATCCTGTTATTACTGGTCTAATGGGAACACACTATCATCCTGTTATTACTGGTCTAATGGAGGAACACACTATCATCCTGTTATTACTGGTCTAATGGAGGAACACACTATCATCCTGTTATTACTGGTCTAATGGAGGAACACACTATCATCCTGTTATTACTGGTCTAATGGAGGAACACACTATCATCCTGTTATTACTGGTCTAATGGAACACACTATCATCCTGTTATTACTGGTCTAATGGAGGAACACACTATCATCCTGTTATTACTGGTCTAATGGAGGAACACACTATCATCCTGTTATTACTGGTCTAATGGAGGAACACACTATCATCCTGTTATTACTGGTCTAATGGAGGAACACACTATCATCCTGTTATTACTGGTCTAATGGAGGAACACACTATCATCCTGTTATTACTGGTCTAATGGAGGAACACACTATCATCCTGTTATTACTGGTCTAATGGAGGAACACACTATCATCCTGTTATTACTGGTCTAATGGAGGAACACACTATCATCCTGTTATTACTGGTCTAATGGAGGAACACACTATCATCCTGTTATTACTGGTCTAATGGGAACACACTATCATCCTGTTATTACTGGTCTAATGGAGGAACACACTATCATCCTGTTATTACTGGTCTAATGGAGGAACACACTATCATCCTGTTATTACTGGTCTAATGGAGGAACACACTATCATCCTGTTATTACTGGTCTAATGGAGGAACACACTATCATCCTGTTATTACTGGTCTAATGGAGGAACACACTATCATCCTGTTATTACTGGTCTAATGGGAACACACTATCATCCTGTTATTACTGGTCTAATGGAGGAACACACTATCATCCTGTTATTACTGGTCTAATGGAGGAACACACTATCATCCTGTTATTACTGGTCTAATGGAGAACACACTATCATCCTGTTATTACTGGTCTAATGGAGGAACACACTATCATCCTGTTATTACTGGTCTAATGGAGGAACACACTATCATCCTGTTATTACTGGTCTAATGGAGGAACACACTATCATCCTGTTATTACTGGTCTAATGGAGGAACACACTATCATCCTGTTATTACTGGTCTAATGGAGGAACACACTATCATCCTGTTATTACTGGTCTAATGGGAACACACTATCATCCTGTTATTACTGGTCTAATGGAGGAACACACTATCATCCTGTTATTACTGGTCTAATGGAGGAACACACTATCATCCTGTTATTACTGGTCTAATGGAGGAACACACTATCATCCTGTTATTACTGGTCTAATGGAGGAACACACTATCATCCTGTTATTACTGGTCTAATGGAGGAACACACTATCATCCTGTTATTACTGGTCTAATGGGAACACACTATCATCCTGTTATTACTGGTCTAATGGAGGAACACACTATCATCCTGTTATTACTGGTCTAATGGAGGAACACACTATCATCCTGTTATTACTGGTCTAATGGAGGAACACACTATCATCCTGTTATTACTGGTCTAATGGAGGAACACACTATCATCCTGTTATTACTGGTCTAATGGAGGAACACACTATCATCCTGTTATTACTGGTCTAATGGAGGAACACACTATCATCCTGTTATTACTGGTCTAATGGAGGAACACACTATCATCCTGTTATTACTGGTCTAATGGAGGAACACACTATCATCCTGTTATTACTGGTCTAATGGAGGAACACACTATCATCCTGTTATTACTGGTCTAATGGAGGAACACACTATCATCCTGTTATTACTGGTCTAATGGAGGAACACACTATCATCCTGTTATTACTGGTCTAATGGAGGAACACACTATCATCCTGTTATTACTGGTCTAATGGGAACACACTATCATCCTGTTATTACTGGTCTAATGGAGGAACACACTATCATCCTGTTATTACTGGTCTAATGGAGGAACACACTATCATCCTGTTATTACTGGTCTAATGGAGGAACACACTATCATCCTGTTATTACTGGTCTAATGGAGGAACACACTATCATCCTGTTATTACTGGTCTAATGGAGGAACACACTATCATCCTGTTATTACTGGTCTAATGGGAACACACTATCATCCTGTTATTACTGGTCTAATGGAGGAACACACTATCATCCTGTTATTACTGGTCTAATGGAGGAACACACTATCATCCTGTTATTACTGGTCTAATGGAACACACTATCATCCTGTTATTACTGGTCTAATGGGAACACACTATCATCCTGTTATTACTGGTCTAATGGGAACACACTATCATCCTGTTATTACTGGTCTAATGGAGGAACACACTATCATCCTGTTATTACTGGTCTAATGGAGGAACACACTATCATCCTGTTATTACTGGTCTAATGGGAACACACTATCATCCTGTTATTACTGGTCTAATGGAGGAACACACTATCATCCTGTTATTACTGGTCTAATGGAGGAACACACTATCATCCTGTTATTACTGGTCTAATGGAGGAACACACTATCATCCTGTTATTACTGGTCTAATGGAGGAACACACTATCATCCTGTTATTACTGGTCTAATGGAGGAACACACTATCATCCTGTTATTACTGGTCTAATGGAGGAACACACTATCATCCTGTTATTACTGGTCTAATGGAGGAACACACTATCATCCTGTTATTACTGGTCTAATGGAGGAACACACTATCATCCTGTTATTACTGGTCTAATGGAGGAACACACTATCATCCTGTTATTACTGGTCTAATGGAGGAACACACTATCATCCTGTTATTACTGGTCTAATGGAGGAACACACTATCATCCTGTTATTACTGGTCTAATGGAGGAACACACTATCATCCTGTTATTACTGGTCTAATGGAGGAACACACTATCATCCTGTTATTACTGGTCTAATGGAGGAACACACTATCATCCTGTTATTACTGGTCTAATGGAGGAACACACTATCATCCTGTTATTACTGGTCTAATGGAGGAACACACTATCATCCTGTTATTACTGGTCTAATGGAGGAACACACTATCATCCTGTTATTACTGGTCTAATGGAGGAACACACTATCATCCTGTTATTACTGGTCTAATGGAGGAACACACTATCATCCTGTTATTACTGGTCTAATGGAGGAACACACTATCATCCTGTTATTACTGGTCTAATGGAGGAACACACTATCATCCTGTTATTACTGGTCTAATGGAGGAACACACTATCATCCTGTTATTACTGGTCTAATGGAGGAACACACTATCATCCTGTTATTACTGGTCTAATGGAGGAACACACTATCATCCTGTTATTACTGGTCTAATGGAGGAACACACTATCATCCTGTTATTACTGGTCTAATGGAGGAACACACTATCATCCTGTTATTACTGGTCTAATGGAGGAACACACTATCATCCTGTTATTACTGGTCTAATGAGAACACACTATCATCCTGTTATTACTGGTCTAATGGAGGAACACACTATCATCCTGTTATTACTGGTCTAATGGGAACACACTATCATCCTGTTATTACTGGTCTAATGGGAACACACTATCATCCTGTTATTACTGGTCTAATGGGAACACACTATCATCCTGTTATTACTGGTCTAATGGAACACACTATCATCCTGTTATTACTGGTCTAATGGAGGAACACACTATCATCCTGTTATTACTGGTCTAATGGAGGAACACACTATCATCCTGTTATTACTGGTCTAATGGAGGAACACACTATCATCCTGTTATTACTGGTCTAATGGAGGAACACACTATCATCCTGTTATTACTGGTCTAATGGAGGAACACACTATCATCCTGTTATTACTGGTCTAATGGAACACACTATCATCCTGTTATTACTGGTCTAATGGAGGAACACACTATCATCCTGTTATTACTGGTCTAATGGAGGAACACACTATCATCCTGTTATTACTGGTCTAATGGGAACACACTATCATCCTGTTATTACTGGTCTAATGGGAACACACTATCATCCTGTTATTACTGGTCTAATGGGAACACACTATCATCCTGTTATTACTGGTCTAATGGAGGAACACACTATCATCCTGTTATTACTGGTCTAATGGAGGAACACACTATCATCCTGTTATTACTGGTCTAATGGAACACACTATCATCCTGTTATTACTGGTCTAATGGAGGAACACACTATCATCCTGTTATTACTGGTCTAATGGAGGAACACACTATCATCCTGTTATTACTGGTCTAATGGAGGAACACACTATCATCCTGTTATTACTGGTCTAATGGAGGAACACACTATCATCCTGTTATTACTGGTCTAATGGAGGAACACACTATCATCCTGTTATTACTGGTCTAATGGAGGAACACACTATCATCCTGTTATTACTGGTCTAATGGAGGAACACACTATCATCCTGTTATTACTGGTCTAATGGAGGAACACACTATCATCCTGTTATTACTGGTCTAATGGAGGAACACACTATCATCCTGTTATTACTGGTCTAATGAGGAACACACTATCATCCTGTTATTACTGGTCTAATGGAGGAACACACTATCATCCTGTTATTACTGGTCTAATGGAGGAACACACTATCATCCTGTTATTACTGGTCTAATGGAGGAACACACTATCATCCTGTTATTACTGGTCTAATGGAGGAACACACTATCATCCTGTTATTACTGGTCTAATGGAGGAACACACTATCATCCTGTTATTACTGGTCTAATGGAGGAACACACTATCATCCTGTTATTACTGGTCTAATGGAGGAACACACTATCATCCTGTTATTACTGGTCTAATGGAGGAACACACTATCATCCTGTTATTACTGGTCTAATGGAGGAACACACTATCATCCTGTTATTACTGGTCTAATGGAGGAACACACTATCATCCTGTTATTACTGGTCTAATGGAGGAACACACTATCATCCTGTTATTACTGGTCTAATGGAGGAACACACTATCATCCTGTTATTACTGGTCTAATGAGAACACACTATCATCCTGTTATTACTGGTCTAATGGAGGAACACACTATCATCCTGTTATTACTGGTCTAATGGAGGAACACACTATCATCCTGTTATTACTGGTCTAATGGAGGAACACACTATCATCCTGTTATTACTGGTCTAATGGAGGAACACACTATCATCCTGTTATTACTGGTCTAATGGAGAACACACTATCATCCTGTTATTACTGGTCTAATGGAGGAACACACTATCATCCTGTTATTACTGGTCTAATGGGAACACACTATCATCCTGTTATTACTGGTCTAATGGGAACACACTATCATCCTGTTATTACTGGTCTAATGGGAACACACTATCATCCTGTTATTACTGGTCTAATGGAACACACTATCATCCTGTTATTACTGGTCTAATGGAGGAACACACTATCATCCTGTTATTACTGGTCTAATGGAGGAACACACTATCATCCTGTTATTACTGGTCTAATGGAGGAACACACTATCATCCTGTTATTACTGGTCTAATGAGGAACACACTATCATCCTGTTATTACTGGTCTAATGGAGGAACACACTATCATCCTGTTATTACTGGTCTAATGGAACACACTATCATCCTGTTATTACTGGTCTAATGGAGGAACACACTATCATCCTGTTATTACTGGTCTAATGGAGGAACACACTATCATCCTGTTATTACTGGTCTAATGGAGGAACACACTATCATCCTGTTATTACTGGTCTAATGGAGGAACACACTATCATCCTGTTATTACTGGTCTAATGGAGGAACACACTATCATCCTGTTATTACTGGTCTAATGGAGGAACACACTATCATCCTGTTATTACTGGTCTAATGGAGGAACACACTATCATCCTGTTATTACTGGTCTAATGGGAACACACTATCATCCTGTTATTACTGGTCTAATGGAGGAACACACTATCATCCTGTTATTACTGGTCTAATGGAACACACTATCATCCTGTTATTACTGGTCTAATGGAGGAACACACTATCATCCTGTTATTACTGGTCTAATGGAGGAACACACTATCATCCTGTTATTACTGGTCTAATGGAGGAACACACTATCATCCTGTTATTACTGGTCTAATGGAGGAACACACTATCATCCTGTTATTACTGGTCTAATGGAGGAACACACTATCATCCTGTTATTACTGGTCTAATGGAGGAACACACTATCATCCTGTTATTACTGGTCTAATGGAGACACACTATCATCCTGTTATTACTGGTCTAATGGAGGAACACACTATCATCCTGTTATTACTGGTCTAATGGGAACACACTATCATCCTGTTATTACTGGTCTAATGGAGGAACACACTATCATCCTGTTATTACTGGTCTAATGGAGGAACACACTATCATCCTGTTATTACTGGTCTAATGGAGGAACACACTATCATCCTGTTATTACTGGTCTAATGGAGGAACACACTATCATCCTGTTATTACTGGTCTAATGGAGGAACACACTATCATCCTGTTATTACTGGTCTAATGGAGGAACACACTATCATCCTGTTATTACTGGTCTAATGGAGGAACACACTATCATCCTGTTATTACTGGTCTAATGGAGGAACACACTATCATCCTGTTATTACTGGTCTAATGGAGGAACACACTATCATCCTGTTATTACTGGTCTAATGGAGGAACACACTATCATCCTGTTATTACTGGTCTAATGGAGGAACACACTATCATCCTGTTATTACTGGTCTAATGAGGAACACACTATCATCCTGTTATTACTGGTCTAATGGAGGAACACACTATCATCCTGTTATTACTGGTCTAATGGAGGAACACACTATCATCCTGTTATTACTGGTCTAATGGAACACACTATCATCCTGTTATTACTGGTCTAATGGAGGAACACACTATCATCCTGTTATTACTGGTCTAATGGAGGAACACACTATCATCCTGTTATTACTGGTCTAATGGAGGAACACACTATCATCCTGTTATTACTGGTCTAATGGAGGAACACACTATCATCCTGTTATTACTGGTCTAATGGAACACACTATCATCCTGTTATTACTGGTCTAATGGGAACACACTATCATCCTGTTATTACTGGTCTAATGGGAACACACTATCATCCTGTTATTACTGGTCTAATGGAGGAACACACTATCATCCTGTTATTACTGGTCTAATGGAGGAACACACTATCATCCTGTTATTACTGGTCTAATGGAGGAACACACTATCATCCTGTTATTACTGGTCTAATGGAGGAACACACTATCATCCTGTTATTACTGGTCTAATGGAGGAACACACTATCATCCTGTTATTACTGGTCTAATGGAACACACTATCATCCTGTTATTACTGGTCTAATGGAGGAACACACTATCATCCTGTTATTACTGGTCTAATGGGAACACACTATCATCCTGTTATTACTGGTCTAATGGAGGAACACACTATCATCCTGTTATTACTGGTCTAATGGAGGAACACACTATCATCCTGTTATTACTGGTCTAATGGAGGAACACACTATCATCCTGTTATTACTGGTCTAATGGAGGAACACACTATCATCCTGTTATTACTGGTCTAATGGAGGAACACACTATCATCCTGTTATTACTGGTCTAATGGAGGAACACACTATCATCCTGTTATTACTGGTCTAATGGAGGAACACACTATCATCCTGTTATTACTGGTCTAATGGGAACACACTATCATCCTGTTATTACTGGTCTAATGGAGGAACACACTATCATCCTGTTATTACTGGTCTAATGGAGGAACACACTATCATCCTGTTATTACTGGTCTAATGGAGGAACACACTATCATCCTGTTATTACTGGTCTAATGGAGGAACACACTATCATCCTGTTATTACTGGTCTAATGGAGGAACACACTATCATCCTGTTATTACTGGTCTAATGGAGGAACACACTATCATCCTGTTATTACTGGTCTAATGGAGGAACACACTATCATCCTGTTATTACTGGTCTAATGGAGGAACACACTATCATCCTGTTATTACTGGTCTAATGGAGGAACACACTATCATCCTGTTATTACTGGTCTAATGGAGGAACACACTATCATCCTGTTATTACTGGTCTAATGGAGGAACACACTATCATCCTGTTATTACTGGTCTAATGGAGGAACACACTATCATCCTGTTATTACTGGTCTAATGGAGGAACACACTATCATCCTGTTATTACTGGTCTAATGGAGGAACACACTATCATCCTGTTATTACTGGTCTAATGGAGGAACACACTATCATCCTGTTATTACTGGTCTAATGGAGGAACACACTATCATCCTGTTATTACTGGTCTAATGGAGGAACACACTATCATCCTGTTATTACTGGTCTAATGGAGGAACACACTATCATCCTGTTATTACTGGTCTAATGGAGGAACACACTATCATCCTGTTATTACTGGTCTAATGGAGGAACACACTATCATCCTGTTATTACTGGTCTAATGGAGGAACACACTATCATCCTGTTATTACTGGTCTAATGGGAACACACTATCATCCTGTTATTACTGGTCTAATGGAGGAACACACTATCATCCTGTTATTACTGGTCTAATGGAGGAACACACTATCATCCTGTTATTACTGGTCTAATGGAGGAACACACTATCATCCTGTTATTACTGGTCTAATGGAGGAACACACTATCATCCTGTTATTACTGGTCTAATGGAACACACTATCATCCTGTTATTACTGGTCTAATGGGAACACACTATCATCCTGTTATTACTGGTCTAATGGAGGAACACACTATCATCCTGTTATTACTGGTCTAATGGAGGAACACACTATCATCCTGTTATTACTGGTCTAATGGAGGAACACACTATCATCCTGTTATTACTGGTCTAATGGAGGAACACACTATCATCCTGTTATTACTGGTCTAATGGAGGAACACACTATCATCCTGTTATTACTGGTCTAATGGAGGAACACACTATCATCCTGTTATTACTGGTCTAATGGAGGAACACACTATCATCCTGTTATTACTGGTCTAATGGAGGAACACACTATCATCCTGTTATTACTGGTCTAATGGAGGAACACACTATCATCCTGTTATTACTGGTCTAATGGAGGAACACACTATCATCCTGTTATTACTGGTCTAATGGAACACACTATCATCCTGTTATTACTGGTCTAATGGAGGAACACACTATCATCCTGTTATTACTGGTCTAATGGAACACACTATCATCCTGTTATTACTGGTCTAATGGAGGAACACACTATCATCCTGTTATTACTGGTCTAATGGAGGAACACACTATCATCCTGTTATTACTGGTCTAATGGAACACACTATCATCCTGTTATTACTGGTCTAATGGAGGAACACACTATCATCCTGTTATTACTGGTCTAATGGAGGAACACACTATCATCCTGTTATTACTGGTCTAATGGGAACACACTATCATCCTGTTATTACTGGTCTAATGGGAACACACTATCATCCTGTTATTACTGGTCTAATGGAGGAACACACTATCATCCTGTTATTACTGGTCTAATGGAGGAACACACTATCATCCTGTTATTACTGGTCTAATGGAGGAACACACTATCATCCTGTTATTACTGGTCTAATGGAGGAACACACTATCATCCTGTTATTACTGGTCTAATGGAGGAACACACTATCATCCTGTTATTACTGGTCTAATGGAGGAACACACTATCATCCTGTTATTACTGGTCTAATGGAGGAACACACTATCATCCTGTTATTACTGGTCTAATGGAGGAACACACTATCATCCTGTTATTACTGGTCTAATGGAGGAACACACTATCATCCTGTTATTACTGGTCTAATGGAGGAACACACTATCATCCTGTTATTACTGGTCTAATGGAGGAACACACTATCATCCTGTTATTACTGGTCTAATGGAGGAACACACTATCATCCTGTTATTACTGGTCTAATGGAGGAACACACTATCATCCTGTTATTACTGGTCTAATGGAGGAACACACTATCATCCTGTTATTACTGGTCTAATGGAGGAACACACTATCATCCTGTTATTACTGGTCTAATGGAGGAACACACTATCATCCTGTTATTACTGGTCTAATGGAGGAACACACTATCATCCTGTTATTACTGGTCTAATGGAGGAACACACTATCATCCTGTTATTACTGGTCTAATGGAACACACTATCATCCTGTTATTACTGGTCTAATGGAGAACACACTATCATCCTGTTATTACTGGTCTAATGGAGGAACACACTATCATCCTGTTATTACTGGTCTAATGGAGGAACACACTATCATCCTGTTATTACTGGTCTAATGGGAACACACTATCATCCTGTTATTACTGGTCTAATGGAGGAACACACTATCATCCTGTTATTACTGGTCTAATGGAGGAACACACTATCATCCTGTTATTACTGGTCTAATGGGAACACACTATCATCCTGTTATTACTGGTCTAATGGAGGAACACACTATCATCCTGTTATTACTGGTCTAATGGAGGAACACACTATCATCCTGTTATTACTGGTCTAATGGAGGAACACACTATCATCCTGTTATTACTGGTCTAATGGAGGAACACACTATCATCCTGTTATTACTGGTCTAATGGAGGAACACACTATCATCCTGTTATTACTGGTCTAATGGAGGAACACACTATCATCCTGTTATTACTGGTCTAATGGGAACACACTATCATCCTGTTATTACTGGTCTAATGGAGGAACACACTATCATCCTGTTATTACTGGTCTAATGGAGGAACACACTATCATCCTGTTATTACTGGTCTAATGGAACACACTATCATCCTGTTATTACTGGTCTAATGGAGGAACACACTATCATCCTGTTATTACTGGTCTAATGGAGGAACACACTATCATCCTGTTATTACTGGTCTAATGGAGGAACACACTATCATCCTGTTATTACTGGTCTAATGGGAACACACTATCATCCTGTTATTACTGGTCTAATGGAGGAACACACTATCATCCTGTTATTACTGGTCTAATGGAGGAACACACTATCATCCTGTTATTACTGGTCTAATGGAGGAACACACTATCATCCTGTTATTACTGGTCTAATGGAGGAACACACTATCATCCTGTTATTACTGGTCTAATGGAGGAACACACTATCATCCTGTTATTACTGGTCTAATGGAGGAACACACTATCATCCTGTTATTACTGGTCTAATGGAGGAACACACTATCATCCTGTTATTACTGGTCTAATGGAGGAACACACTATCATCCTGTTATTACTGGTCTAATGGAGGAACACACTATCATCCTGTTATTACTGGTCTAATGGAGGAACACACTATCATCCTGTTATTACTGGTCTAATGGAGGAACACACTATCATCCTGTTATTACTGGTCTAATGGAGGAACACACTATCATCCTGTTATTACTGGTCTAATGGAGGAACACACTATCATCCTGTTATTACTGGTCTAATGGAGGAACACACTATCATCCTGTTATTACTGGTCTAATGGAGGAACACACTATCATCCTGTTATTACTGGTCTAATGGAGGAACACACTATCATCCTGTTATTACTGGTCTAATGGAGGAACACACTATCATCCTGTTATTACTGGTCTAATGGAGGAACACACTATCATCCTGTTATTACTGGTCTAATGGAGGAACACACTATCATCCTGTTATTACTGGTCTAATGGAGGAACACACTATCATCCTGTTATTACTGGTCTAATGGAGGAACACACTATCATCCTGTTATTACTGGTCTAATGGAGGAACACACTATCATCCTGTTATTACTGGTCTAATGGAGGAACACACTATCATCCTGTTATTACTGGTCTAATGGGAACACACTATCATCCTGTTATTACTGGTCTAATGAGGAACACACTATCATCCTGTTATTACTGGTCTAATGGAGGAACACACTATCATCCTGTTATTACTGGTCTAATGGAACACACTATCATCCTGTTATTACTGGTCTAATGGAGGAACACACTATCATCCTGTTATTACTGGTCTAATGGAGGAACACACTATCATCCTGTTATTACTGGTCTAATGGGAACACACTATCATCCTGTTATTACTGGTCTAATGGAGGAACACACTATCATCCTGTTATTACTGGTCTAATGGAGGAACACACTATCATCCTGTTATTACTGGTCTAATGGAGGAACACACTATCATCCTGTTATTACTGGTCTAATGAGGAACACACTATCATCCTGTTATTACTGGTCTAATGGAGGAACACACTATCATCCTGTTATTACTGGTCTAATGGAGGAACACACTATCATCCTGTTATTACTGGTCTAATGGGAACACACTATCATCCTGTTATTACTGGTCTAATGGAGGAACACACTATCATCCTGTTATTACTGGTCTAATGGAGGAACACACTATCATCCTGTTATTACTGGTCTAATGGAGGAACACACTATCATCCTGTTATTACTGGTCTAATGGAACACACTATCATCCTGTTATTACTGGTCTAATGGAGGAACACACTATCATCCTGTTATTACTGGTCTAATGGAGGAACACACTATCATCCTGTTATTACTGGTCTAATGAGAACACACTATCATCCTGTTATTACTGGTCTAATGGAGGAACACACTATCATCCTGTTATTACTGGTCTAATGGGAACACACTATCATCCTGTTATTACTGGTCTAATGGAGGAACACACTATCATCCTGTTATTACTGGTCTAATGATAGTGATAGATGATAGTGACTTAAATGTCTAATGGAACGCACTATCATCCTGTTATTACTGGTCTAATGGAACACACTATCATCCTGTTATTACTGGTCTAATGGAGGAACACACTATCATCCTGTTATTACTGGTCTAATGGAGGAACACACTATCATCCTGTTATTACTGGTCTAATGGAGGAACACACTATCATCCTGTTATTACTGGTCTAATGGAGGAACACACTATCATCCTGTTATTACTGGTCTAATGGAGGAACACACTATCATCCTGTTATTACTGGTCTAATGGAGGAACACACTATCATCCTGTTATTACTGGTCTAATGGAGGAACACACTATCATCCTGTTATTACTGGTCTAATGGAGGAACACACTATCATCCTGTTATTACTGGTCTAATGGAGGAACACACTATCATCCTGTTATTACTGGTCTAATGGAGGAACACACTATCATCCTGTTATTACTGGTCTAATGGAGGAACACACTATCATCCTGTTATTACTGGTCTAATGGAGGAACACACTATCATCCTGTTATTACTGGTCTAATGGAGGAACACACTATCATCCTGTTATTACTGGTCTAATGGAGGAACACACTATCATCCTGTTATTACTGGTCTAATGGAGGAACACACTATCATCCTGTTATTACTGGTCTAATGGGACACACTATCATCCTGTTATTACTGGTCTAATGGAACACACTATCATCCTGTTATTACTGGTCTAATGGAGGAACACACTATCATCCTGTTATTACTGGTCTAATGGAACACACTATCATCCTGTTATTACTGGTCTAATGGAGGAACACACTATCATCCTGTTATTACTGGTCTAATGGAGGAACACACTATCATCCTGTTATTACTGGTCTAATGGAACACACTATCATCCTGTTATTACTGGTCTAATGGAGGAACACACTATCATCCTGTTATTACTGGTCTAATGGAGGAACACACTATCATCCTGTTATTACTGGTCTAATGGAGGAACACACTATCATCCTGTTATTACTGGTCTATTGAGGAACACACTATCATCCTGTTATTACTGGTCTAATGGAGGAACACACTATCATCCTGTTATTACTGGTCTAATGGAGGAACACACTATCATCCTGTTATTACTGGTCTAATGGAACACACTATCATCCTGTTATTACTGGTCTAATGGAGGAACACACTATCATCCTGTTATTACTGGTCTAATGGAGGAACACACTATCATCCTGTTATTACTGGTCTAATGGAGGAACACACTATCATCCTGTTATTACTGGTCTAATGGGAACACACTATCATCCTGTTATTACTGGTCTAATGGAGGAACACACTATCATCCTGTTATTACTGGTCTAATGGAGGAACACACTATCATCCTGTTATTACTGGTCTAATGGAACACACTATCATCCTGTTATTACTGGTCTAATGGAGGAACACACTATCATCCTGTTATTACTGGTCTAATGGGAACACACTATCATCCTGTTATTACTGGTCTAATGGAGGAACACACTATCATCCTGTTATTACTGGTCTAATGGAGGAACACACTATCATCCTGTTATTACTGGTCTAATGGAACACACTATCATCCTGTTATTACTGGTCTAATGGAGGAACACACTATCATCCTGTTATTACTGGTCTAATGGAGGAACACACTATCATCCTGTTATTACTGGTCTAATGGAGGAACACACTATCATCCTGTTATTACTGGTCTAATGGAGGAACACACTATCATCCTGTTATTACTGGTCTAATGGAGGAACACACTATCATCCTGTTATTACTGGTCTAATGGAGGAACACACTATCATCCTGTTATTACTGGTCTAATGGAGGAACACACTATCATCCTGTTATTACTGGTCTAATGGAGGAACACACTATCATCCTGTTATTACTGGTCTAATGGAGGAACACACTATCATCCTGTTATTACTGGTCTAATGGAGGAACACACTATCATCCTGTTATTACTGGTCTAATGGAGGAACACACTATCATCCTGTTATTACTGGTCTAATGGAGGAACACACTATCATCCTGTTATTACTGGTCTAATGGAGGAACACACTATCATCCTGTTATTACTGGTCTAATGGAGGAACACACTATCATCCTGTTATTACTGGTCTAATGGAGGAACACACTATCATCCTGTTATTACTGGTCTAATGGGAACACACTATCATCCTGTTATTACTGGTCTAATGGGAACACACTATCATCCTGTTATTACTGGTCTAATGGAGGAACACACTATCATCCTGTTATTACTGGTCTAATGGGAACACACTATCATCCTGTTATTACTGGTCTAATGGAGGAACACACTATCATCCTGTTATTACTGGTCTAATGGAGGAACACACTATCATCCTGTTATTACTGGTCTAATGAGAACACACTATCATCCTGTTATTACTGGTCTAATGGAGGAACACACTATCATCCTGTTATTACTGGTCTAATGGGAACACACTATCATCCTGTTATTACTGGTCTAATGGAGGAACACACTATCATCCTGTTATTACTGGTCTAATGGAGGAACACACTATCATCCTGTTATTACTGGTCTAATGGAGGAACACACTATCATCCTGTTATTACTGGTCTAATGGAGGAACACACTATCATCCTGTTATTACTGGTCTAATGGAGGAACACACTATCATCCTGTTATTACTGGTCTAATGGGAACACACTATCATCCTGTTATTACTGGTCTAATGGAGGAACACACTATCATCCTGTTATTACTGGTCTAATGGGAACACACTATCATCCTGTTATTACTGGTCTAATGGAACACACTATCATCCTGTTATTACTGGTCTAATGGAGGAACACACTATCATCCTGTTATTACTGGTCTAATGGAGGAACACACTATCATCCTGTTATTACTGGTCTAATGGAGGAACACACTATCATCCTGTTATTACTGGTCTAATGGAGGAACACACTATCATCCTGTTATTACTGGTCTAATGGAGGAACACACTATCATCCTGTTATTACTGGTCTAATGGAGGAACACACTATCATCCTGTTATTACTGGTCTAATGGAGGAACACACTATCATCCTGTTATTACTGGTCTAATGGAGGAACACACTATCATCCTGTTATTACTGGTCTAATGGAGGAACACACTATCATCCTGTTATTACTGGTCTAATGGAGGAACACACTATCATCCTGTTATTACTGGTCTAATGGAGGAACACACTATCATCCTGTTATTACTGGTCTAATGGGAACACACTATCATCCTGTTATTACTGGTCTAATGGAGGAACACACTATCATCCTGTTATTACTGGTCTAATGGAGGAACACACTATCATCCTGTTATTACTGGTCTAATGGAGGAACACACTATCATCCTGTTATTACTGGTCTAATGGAGGAACACACTATCATCCTGTTATTACTGGTCTAATGGAGGAACACACTATCATCCTGTTATTACTGGTCTAATGGAGGAACACACTATCATCCTGTTATTACTGGTCTAATGGAGGAACACACTATCATCCTGTTATTACTGGTCTAATGGAGGAACACACTATCATCCTGTTATTACTGGTCTAATGGGAACACACTATCATCCTGTTATTACTGGTCTAATGGGAACACACTATCATCCTGTTATTACTGGTCTAATGGGAACACACTATCATCCTGTTATTACTGGTCTAATGGAACACACTATCATCCTGTTATTACTGGTCTAATGGAGGAACACACTATCATCCTGTTATTACTGGTCTAATGAGGAACACACTATCATCCTGTTATTACTGGTCTAATGGAACACACTATCATCCTGTTATTACTGGTCTAATGGAGGAACACACTATCATCCTGTTATTACTGGTCTAATGGAGGAACACACTATCATCCTGTTATTACTGGTCTAATGGAGGAACACACTATCATCCTGTTATTACTGGTCTAATGGAACACACTATCATCCTGTTATTACTGGTCTAATGGAGGAACACACTATCATCCTGTTATTACTGGTCTAATGGAGGAACACACTATCATCCTGTTATTACTGGTCTAATGGAACACACTATCATCCTGTTATTACTGGTCTAATGGAGGAACACACTATCATCCTGTTATTACTGGTCTAATGGAGGAACACACTATCATCCTGTTATTACTGGTCTAATGGAGGAACACACTATCATCCTGTTATTACTGGTCTAATGGAACACACTATCATCCTGTTATTACTGGTCTAATGGAGGAACACACTATCATCCTGTTATTACTGGTCTAATGGAGGAACACACTATCATCCTGTTATTACTGGTCTAATGGAACACACTATCATCCTGTTATTACTGGTCTAATGGAGGAACACACTATCATCCTGTTATTACTGGTCTAATG
Organism: Salvelinus fontinalis; assembly: GCF_029448725.1. NCBI lineage: Eukaryota > Metazoa > Chordata > Actinopteri > Salmoniformes > Salmonidae > Salvelinus > Salvelinus fontinalis. The sequence goes on from NC_074696.1 coordinate 4,133,921, forward strand.
GAACACACTATCATCCTGTTATTACTGGTCTAATGGAGGAACACACTATCATCCTGTTATTACTGGTCTAATGATAGTGATAGATGATAGTGACTTAAATGTCTAATGGAACGCACTATCATCCTGTTATTACTGGTCTAATGGAACACACTATCATCCTGTTATTACTGGTCTAATGGAGGAACACACTATCATCCTGTTATTACTGGTCTAATGGAGGAACACACTATCATCCTGTTATTACTGGTCTAATGGAGGAACACACTATCATCCTGTTATTACTGGTCTAATGGAGGAACACACTATCATCCTGTTATTACTGGTCTAATGGAGGAACACACTATCATCCTGTTATTACTGGTCTAATGGAGGAACACACTATCATCCTGTTATTACTGGTCTAATGGAGGAACACACTATCATCCTGTTATTACTGGTCTAATGGAGGAACACACTATCATCCTGTTATTACTGGTCTAATGGAGGAACACACTATCATCCTGTTATTACTGGTCTAATGGAGGAACACACTATCATCCTGTTATTACTGGTCTAATGGAGGAACACACTATCATCCTGTTATTACTGGTCTAATGGAGGAACACACTATCATCCTGTTATTACTGGTCTAATGGAGGAACACACTATCATCCTGTTATTACTGGTCTAATGGAGGAACACACTATCATCCTGTTATTACTGGTCTAATGGAGGAACACACTATCATCCTGTTATTACTGGTCTAATGGGACACACTATCATCCTGTTATTACTGGTCTAATGGAACACACTATCATCCTGTTATTACTGGTCTAATGGAGGAACACACTATCATCCTGTTATTACTGGTCTAATGGAACACACTATCATCCTGTTATTACTGGTCTAATGGAGGAACACACTATCATCCTGTTATTACTGGTCTAATGGAGGAACACACTATCATCCTGTTATTACTGGTCTAATGGAACACACTATCATCCTGTTATTACTGGTCTAATGGAGGAACACACTATCATCCTGTTATTACTGGTCTAATGGAGGAACACACTATCATCCTGTTATTACTGGTCTAATGGAGGAACACACTATCATCCTGTTATTACTGGTCTAATGGAACACACTATCATCCTGTTATTACTGGTCTAATGGAGGAACACACTATCATCCTGTTATTACTGGTCTAATGGAGGAACACACTATCATCCTGTTATTACTGGTCTAATGGGAACACACTATCATCCTGTTATTACTGGTCTAATGGAGGAACACACTATCATCCTGTTATTACTGGTCTAATGGAGGAACACACTATCATCCTGTTATTACTGGTCTAATGGAGGAACACACTATCATCCTGTTATTACTGGTCTAATGGAACACACTATCATCCTGTTATTACTGGTCTAATGGAGGAACACACTATCATCCTGTTATTACTGGTCTAATGGAGGAACACACTATCATCCTGTTATTACTGGTCTAATGGAACACACTATCATCCTGTTATTACTGGTCTAATGGAGGAACACACTATCATCCTGTTATTACTGGTCTAATGGAACACACTATCATCCTGTTATTACTGGTCTAATGGAGGAACACACTATCATCCTGTTATTACTGGTCTAATGGAACACACTATCATCCTGTTATTACTGGTCTAATGGGAACACACTATCATCCTGTTATTACTGGTCTAATGGAGGAACACACTATCATCCTGTTATTACTGGTCTAATAGAGGAACACACTATCATCCTGTTATTACTGGTCTAATGGAGGAACACACTATCATCCTGTTATTACTGGTCTAATGGAGGAACACACTATCATCCTGTTATTACTGGTCTAATGGAGGAACACACTATCATCCTGTTATTACTGGTCTAATGGAGGAACACACTATCATCCTGTTATTACTGGTCTAATGGAGGAACACACTATCATCCTGTTATTACTGGTCTAATGGAGGAACACACTATCATCCTGTTATTACTGGTCTAATGGAGGAACACACTATCATCCTGTTATTACTGGTCTAATGGAGGAACACACTATCATCCTGTTATTACTGGTCTAATGGAGGAACACACTATCATCCTGTTATTACTGGTCTAATGGAGGAACACACTATCATCCTGTTATTACTGGTCTAATGGAGGAACACACTATCATCCTGTTATTACTGGTCTAATGGAGGAACACACTATCATCCTGTTATTACTGGTCTAATGGAGGAACACACTATCATCCTGTTATTACTGGTCTAATGAGGAACACACTATCATCCTGTTATTACTGGTCTAATGGAACACACTATCATCCTGTTATTACTGGTCTAATGGAGGAACACACTATCATCCTGTTATTACTGGTCTAATGGAACACACTATCATCCTGTTATTACTGGTCTAATGGAGGAACACACTATCATCCTGTTATTACTGGTCTAATGGAGGAACACACTATCATCCTGTTATTACTGGTCTAATGGGGAACACACTATCATCCTGTTATTACTGGTCTAATGGAGGAACACACTATCATCCTGTTATTACTGGTCTAATGGAACACACTATCATCCTGTTATTACTGGTCTAATGGAGGAACACACTATCATCCTGTTATTACTGGTCTAATGGAGGAACACACTATCATCCTGTTATTACTGGTCTAATGGAGGAACACACTATCATCCTGTTATTACTGGTCTAATGGAGGAACACACTATCATCCTGTTATTACTGGTCTAATGGAGGAACACACTATCATCCTGTTATTACTGGTCTAATGGAACACACTATCATCCTGTTATTACTGGTCTAATGGAGGAACACACTATCATCCTGTTATTACTGGTCTAATGGAACACACTATCATCCTGTTATTACTGGTCTAATGGAACACACTATCATCCTGTTATTACTGGTCTAATGGAGGAACACACTATCATCCTGTTATTACTGGTCTAATGGAGGAACACACTATCATCCTGTTATTACTGGTCTAATAGAGGAACACACTATCATCCTGTTATTACTGGTCTAATGGAGGAACACACTATCATCCTGTTATTACTGGTCTAATGGAGGAACACACTATCATCCTGTTATTACTGGTCTAATGGAGGAACACACTATCATCCTGTTATTACTGGTCTAATGGAGGAACACACTATCATCCTGTTATTACTGGTCTAATTGAGGAACACACTATCATCCTGTTATTACTGGTCTAATGGAGGAACACACTATCATCCTGTTATTACTGGTCTAATAGAGGAACACACTATCATCCTGTTATTACTGGTCTAATGGAGGAACACACTATCATCCTGTTATTACTGGTCTAATGGAACACACTATCATCCTGTTATTACTGGTCTAATGGAGGAACACACTATCATCCTGTTATTACTGGTCTAATGGAGGAACACACTATCATCCTGTTATTACTGGTCTAATGGAGGAACACACTATCATCCTGTTATTACTGGTCTAATGGAGGAACACACTATCATCCTGTTATTACTGGTCTAATGGAGGAACACACTATCATCCTGTTATTACTGGTCTAATGGAGGAACACACTATCATCCTGTTATTACTGGTCTAATGGAGGAACACACTATCATCCTGTTATTACTGGTCTAATGGAGGAACACACTATCATCCTGTTATTACTGGTCTAATGGAACACACTATCATCCTGTTATTACTGGTCTAATGGAGGAACACACTATCATCCTGTTATTACTGGTCTAATGGAGGAACACACTATCATCCTGTTATTACTGGTCTAATGGAGGAACACACTATCATCCTGTTATTACTGGTCTAATGGAGGAACACACTATCATCCTGTTATTACTGGTCTAATGGAGGAACACACTATCATCCTGTTATTACTGGTCTAATGGAGGAACACACTATCATCCTGTTATTACTGGTCTAATGGAGGAACACACTATCATCCTGTTATTACTGGTCTAATGGAGGAACACACTATCATCCTGTTATTACTGGTCTAATGGAGGAACACACTATCATCCTGTTATTACTGGTCTAATGGAGGAACACACTATCATCCTGTTATTACTGGTCTAATGGAGGAACACACTATCATCCTGTTATTACTGGTCTAATGGAGGAACACACTATCATCCTGTTATTACTGGTCTAATAGAGGAACACACTATCATCCTGTTATTACTGGTCTAATGGAACACACTATCATCCTGTTATTACTGGTCTAATGGAACACACTATCATCCTGTTATTACTGGTCTAATAGAACACACTATCATCCTGTTATTACTGGTCTAATGGAGCACACTATCATCCTGTTATTACTGGTCTAATGGAACACACTATCATCCTGTTATTACTGGTCTAATGGAGGAACACACTATCATCCTGTTATTACTGGTCTAATGGAGGAACACACTATCATCCTGTTATTACTGGTCTAATGGAACACACTATCATCCTGTTATTACTGGTCTAATGGAGGAACACACTATCATCCTGTTATTACTGGTCTAATGGAGGAACACACTGTCATCCTGTTATTACTGGTCTAATGGAGGAACACACTATCATCCTGTTATTACTGGTCTAATGGAGGAACACACTATCATCCTGTTATTACTGGTCTAATGGAGGAACACACTATCATCCTGTTATTACTGGTCTAATGGAGGAACACACTATCATCCTGTTATTACTGGTCTAATGGAACACACTATCATCCTGTTATTACTGGTCTAATGGAGGAACACACTATCATCCTGTTATTACTGGTCTAATGGAGGAACACACTATCATCCTGTTATTACTGGTCTAATGGAGGAACACACTATCATCCTGTTATTACTGGTCTAATGGAGGAACACACTATCATCCTGTTATTACTGGTCTAATGGAGGAACACACTATCATCCTGTTATTACTGGTCTAATGGAGGAACACACTATCATCCTGTTATTACTGGTCTAATGGAGGAACACACTATCATCCTGTTATTACTGGTCTAATGGAGGAACACACTATCATCCTGTTATTACTGGTCTAATACAACACACTATCATCCTGTTATTACTGGTCTAATGGAGGAACACACTATCATCCTGTTATTACTGGTCTAATAGAGGAACACACTATCATCCTGTTATTACTGGTCTAATGGAGGAACACACTATCATCCTGTTATTACTGGTCTAATGGAACACACTATCATCCTGTTATTACTGGTCTAATAGAGGAACACACTATAATCCTGTTATTACTGGTCTAATGGAACACACTATCATCCTGTTATTACTGGTCTAATAGAGGAACACACTATAATCCTGTTAATACTGGTCTAATGGAGGAACACACTATCATCCTGTTATTACTGGTCTAATAGAACACACTATCATCCTGTTATTACTGGTCTAATGGAACACACTATCATCCTGTTAATACTGGTCTAATGGAGGAACACACTATCATCCTGTTATTACTGGTCTAATGGAGGAACACACTATCATCCTGTTATTACTGGTCTAATGGAACACACTATCATCCTGTTATTACTGGTCTAATGGAGGAACACACTATCATCCTGTTATTACTGGTCTAATGGAGGAACACACTATCATCCTGTTATTACTGGTCTAATGGAGGAACACACTATCATCCTGTTATTACTGGTCTAATGGAGGAACACACTATCATCCTGTTATTACTGGTCTAATGGAGGAACACACTATCATCCTGTTATTACTGGTCTAATGGAGGAACACACTATCATCCTGTTATTACTGGTCTAATGGAGGAACACACTATCATCCTGTTATTACTGGTCTAATGGAGGAACACACTATCATCCTGTTATTACTGGTCTAATGGAACACACTATCATCCTGTTATTACTGGTCTAATGGAGGAACACACTATCATCCTGTTATTACTGGTCTAATGGAGGAACACACTATCATCCTGTTATTACTGGTCTAATGGAACACACTATCATCCTGTTATTACTGGTCTAATGGAGGAACACACTATCATCCTGTTATTACTGGTCTAATAGAACACACTATCATCCTGTTATTACTGGTCTAATGGAGGAACACACTATCATCCTGTTATTACTGGTCTAATGGAGGAACACACTATCATCCTGTTATTACTGGTCTAATGGAACACACTATCACCCTGTTATTACTGGTCTAATGGAGGAACACACTATCATCCTGTTATTACTGGTCTAATAGAACACACTATCATCCTGTTATTACTGGTCTAATGGAGGAACACACTATCATCCTGTTATTACTGGTCTAATGGAGGAACACACTATCATCCTGTTATTACTGGTCTAATGGAGGAACACACTATCACCCTGTTATTACTGGTCTAATGGAGGAACACACTATCATCCTGTTATTACTGGTCTAATGGAGGAACACACTATCATCCTGTTATTACTGGTCTAATGGAACACACTATCATCCTGTTATTACTGGTATAATGGAACACACTATCATCCTGTTATTACTGGTCTAATGGAGGAACACACTATCATCCTGTTATTACTGGTCTAATGGAGGAACACACTATCATCCTGTTATTACTGGTCTAATGGAACACACTATCATCCTGTTATTACTGGTCTAATGGAGGAACACACTATAATCCTGTTATTACTGGTCTAATGGAGGAACACACTATCATCCTGTTATTACTGGTCTAATGGAGGAACACACTATCATCCTGTTATTACTGGTCTAATAGAGGAACACACTATCATCCTGTTATTACTGGTCTAATGGAGGAACACACTATCATCCTGTTATTACTGGTCTAATGGAGGAACACACTATCATCCTGTTATTACTGGTCTAATAGAACACACTATCATCCTGTTATTACTGGTCTAATAGAACACACTATCATCCTGTTATTACTGGTCTAATGGAGGAACACACTATCATCCTGTTATTACTGGTCTAATGGAGGAACACACTATCATCCTGTTATTACTGGTCTAATGGAGGAACACACTATCATCCTGTTATTACTGGTCTAATGGAGGAACACACTATCATCCTGTTATTACTGGTCTAATGGAGGAACACACTATCATCCTGTTATTACTGGTCTAATGGAGGAACACACTATCATCCTGTTATTACTGGTCTAATGGAGGAACACACTATCATCCTGTTATTACTGGTCTAATAGAACACACTATCATCCTGTTATTACTGGTCTAATGGAGGAACACACTATCATCCTGTTATTACTGGTCTAATGGAGGAACACACTATCATCCTGTTATTACTGGTCTAATGGAACACACTATCATCCTGTTATTACTGGTCTAATGGAGGAACACACTATCATCCTGTTATTACTGGTCTAATGGAACACACTATCATCCTGTTATTACTGGTCTAATGGAGGAACACACTATCATCCTGTTATTACTGGTCTAATAGAACACACTATCATCCTGTTATTACTGGTCTAATGGAGGAACACACTATCATCCTGTTATTACTGGTCTAATGGAGGAACACACTATCATCCTGTTATTACTGGTCTAATGGAGGAACACACTATCATCCTGTTATTACTGGTCTAATGGAACACACTATCATCCTGTTATTACTGGTCTAATGGAGGAACACACTATCATCCTGTTATTACTGGTCTAATGGAACACACTATCATCCTGTTATTACTGGTCTAATGGAGGAACACACTATCATCCTGTTATTACTGGTCTAATGGAGGAACACACTATCATCCTGTTATTACTGGTCTAATAGAACACACTATCATCCTGTTATTACTGGTCTAATAGAACACACTATCATCCTGTTATTACTGGTCTAATGGAGGAACACACTATCATCCTGTTATTACTGGTCTAATGGAGGAACACACTATCATCCTGTTATTACTGGTCTAATGGAGGAACACACTATCATCCTGTTATTACTGGTCTAATGGAGGAACACACTATCATCCTGTTATTACTGGTCTAATGGAGGAACACACTATCATCCTGTTATTACTGGTCTAATGGAGGAACACACTATCATCCTGTTATTACTGGTCTAATGGAGGAACACACTATCATCCTGTTATTACTGGTCTAATGGAGGAACACACTATCATCCTGTTATTACTGGTCTAATGGAGGAACACAATATCATCCTGTTATTACTGGTCTAATGGAGGAACACACTATCATCCTGTTATTACTGGTCTAATGGAGGAACACACTATCATCCTGTTATTACTGGTCTAATGGAACACACTATCATCCTGTTATTACTGGTCTAATGGAACACACTATCATCCTGTTATTACTGGTCTAATGGAGGAACACACTATCATCCTGTTATTACTGGTCTAATGGAACACACTATCATCCTGTTATTACTGGTCTAATGGAGGAACACACTATCATCCTGTTATTACTGGTCTAATGGAACACACTATCATCCTGTTATTACTGGTCTAATGGAGGAACACACTATCATCCTGTTATTACTGGTCTAATGGAGGAACACACTATCATCCTGTTATTACTGGTCTAATGGAGGAACACACTATCATCCTGTTATTACTGGTCTAATGGAGGAACACACTATCATCCTGTTATTACTGGTCTAATGGAGGAACACACTATCATCCTGTTATTACTGGTCTAATGGAGGAACACACTATCATCCTGTTATTACTGGTCTAATGGAACACACTATCATCCTGTTATTACTGGTCTAATGGAGGAACACACTATCATCCTGTTATTACTGGTCTAATGGAACACACTATCATCCTGTTATTACTGGTCTAATGGAACACACTATCATCCTGTTATTACTGGTCTAATGGAGGAACACACTATCATCCTGTTATTACTGGTCTAATAGAACACACTATCATCCTGTTATTACTGGTCTAATAGAGGAACACACTATCATCCTGTTATTACTGGTCTAATGGAACACACTATCATCCTGTTATTACTGGTCTAATAGATCTCACCTCTAACTGAATATAGCTCAGTTATTTTGATCAATCATTGGTCACAGATAGACTCGTCAAGTCAAGTTCAAAACGTTGCACTTATTTTCATTCACTACATACAGAATAATATTTTTTCATTTGGGATGTAAAGTATTTTTGTCAATTTGTGGTTGGACACGAGTAGATTTTAAAGCTGAGTGTATTTCAGGGGTAATGTATTTGAACAGGATTATTAAAAGTACTTTTTTTGTCGATTTCGTTGCCCAAAGAATTGTAGCTAGCTCGCTAGCTTTCTATGTCCTATGGAACCCTATTCCCTATATAGTGCACTACTTTCGACCAGGGGGCCAGGGCCCTTAGGGCTCCTGTCAAAGCTAGTGCACAAATAGGGCATAGGGTGCCGTTTGGGACACTTCATTGAGTTTAAAGATGAAATTCGACAGCCTGACTCCATTCCCTTCCTCCAGATTTAACTCTGTCTCCCTAAACGGGATATTGCCAGAAACGACAACTCGCTGGACAGGAAGTGTCTTTGACAATCCTTTTTCTGGAGGATGGAATTTCAATCGTCTGAGAGTTTAATAGAGGGAGGAGATTTATACAGCTTTTGGGAAGAAGAAAAGAGGATTGTGTACTGCTGAGGTGGCCATTTTTTAAGGTTGAAAGAGGAGCATTAGAGTCTCAAATGGCACCCTATTCCCTACGTAGTGCTCTTATTTTGTCCAGGGCCCATGTGGTCTGATCAACAATAGTGCACTATATAGGGAATAGGGTTCCATAGGGCTCTGGTCTAAAGTAGTGCACTATATAGGGAATAGGGTACCATTTGGGATGCTGTCTTCATTTTTGACGTCTTTCTTTGGAACAGAGATGGAGGAGCCGCTCAACAGCTTTTAACTAGGCATCATCAGTAGAAAGGTTTAACTCAGATGCCACGGCTGAAATAGCAATATTTTTGGTTACTCCCACATTTATCCATGTCTGTCTGTTCCGTTGAGTCCAAATACACTTAAGGTTCTATTCAATCTGGATCGCTGAAAGTGTTCCAGGCAAACTGAAATCCATTTAACCTCATTTCTACCAGCATGTCACATGTGCAACAAGAGGAAAAACAACTCTAGACCACCTTTACTCCACACACAGAGATACATACAAAGCTCTCCCTCGCCCTCCATTTGGCTAATCTGACCATAATTCTATCCTCCTGATTCCTGCTTACAAGAAAAAACTAAAGCGGGAAGTACCAGTGACTCACTCAATACGGAAGTGGTCAGATGATGTGGATGCTACACCTCAGGACTGTTTTGCCTGTTTTGCACAGACTAGAATATGTTCCGGGATTCATCCAATGGCATTGAGGAGTAAACCACCTCAGTCACCGGCTTCATCAATAAGTGCATTGACGACGTCGTCCTCACAGTGACCGTACGTACATATCCCAACCAGAAGCCATGGATTACAGGCAACATCTGCGCCGAGCTAAAGGCTAGAGCTGCTGCTTTTAAGGAGCGGGAGACTAATCTGGACGTGTTTAAGAAATCCGGCTATGCACTCAGGTGAACCATCAAATAGGCAAAGCTTCAATACAGGACTATTGAATACTACTACATTGGCTCTGACTCTCGTCGGATGTGGCAGGGCTTGCAAACTATTACAGACTACAAAAGGAAACCCAGCTGCGAGATGCCCAGTGACGCGAGCCTACTAGACGAGCTAAATGCCTTTTCTGCTCACTTCGAGGCAATCAACACTGAGCATGTATGAGAGCACCAGCTGTTCCGGACAACTGTGTGATCATGCTCTCCATAGCTGATGTGAGCAAGACCTTTAACAGGTCAACATTCACAAAGCCGCAGGGCCAGACGGATTACCAGGACGTGTACTCAGAGCATACGCGGACCAACTGGCAAGAGTCTTCACTGACATTTTCAACCTCTCCCTGACCGAGTCTGTAATACCTACATGTTACAAGCAGACCACAATAGTCCCGGTGCCAAAGAAAGCTTAGGTAACCTGCCTAAATGATTACCGCACCGTAGCACTCACGTCGGTAGCCATGAAGTGTTTGAAATGCTGGTCATGGCTCACATCAACACCATCAACCCGGAAAACCTAGACCCAATTCGCATAACCCCCCCAACAGATCCGCAGATGATGCAATCTCAATCGCACTCCACACTGCCCTTTCCCACCTGGACAAAAAGGAACACCTATGTGAGAATGCTGTTCATTGACTACAGCTCAGCGTTCAACAACCATAGTGCCCACGCTCCAAGCTCATCACTAAGCTAAGGATCCTGGGACTAAACACCTCCCTCTGCAACTGGATCCTGGACTTCTTGACGGGCCGCCCCCAGGTGGTAAGGGTAGGTAACAACACATCCGCCACGCTGATCAAAAGGCCCCTCAGTCCCCTCCTGTACTCACTGTTCACTCAGGACTACGTGGCCAAGCACGACTCCAACACCATCATTCATTTTGCTGATGACACAACAGTGGTAGATCACCGACAACGATGAGACAGCCAATAGGGAGGAGGTCAGAGACCTGGCAGTGTGGTGCCAGGACAACAATATCTCCTTCAATGTGAGCAAGACAAAGGAGATGATTGTGGACTACAGGAAGAGGAGGGCTGAACACGCCCCCATTCACATCGAGTGGGCTGTAGTGGAGCAGGTCGAGAGTGTCCACATCACTAACAAACTATCATGGTCCAGTACCGGAGCTCCAAGTCTAGGTCCAAAAGGCTCCTTAACAGCTTCTACCCCCAAGCAATAAGACTGTTGAACAATTAATCAAATGGCCACCCGGACTATCTACATTGCCCCCCCTCCCCTTGTTTTTACACTGCTGTAAATTGCTGTTTAATATCTATGCGTAGTCACTTTACCCCTGCCTACATGTACAAATTACCTCGACTAACCTGTACCGGTTCCCCCTGTATATAGCCTCCACACTGACTCTGTACCGTAACACCCTGTATATAGCCTCCACATTGACTCTGTACCGGTACCCCCTGTATATAGCCTCCACATTGACTCTGTACCGGTACCCCCTGTATATAGCCTCCACATTGACTCTGTACCGGTATCCCCTGTATATAGCCTCCACATTGACTCTGTACCGGTACACCCTGTATATAGCCTCCACATTGACTCTGTATCGGTACCCCCTGTATATAGCCTCCACATTGAATCTGTATCGGTACCCCCTGTATATAGCCTCCACATTGACTCTGTACCGGTACCCCCTGTATATAGCCTCCACATTGACTCGGTACCGTAACACCCTGTATATAGCCTCCACATTGACTCTGTACCGGTACCCCCTGTATATAGCCTCCACATTGACTCTGTACCGGTTCCCCCTGTATGTATTCTCCACATTGACTCTGTACCGGTTCCCCCTGTATGTATTCTCCACATTGACTCTGTACCGGTTCCCCCTGTATGTAGCCTCCACATTGACTCTGTACCGGTTCCCCCTGTATGTAGCCTCCACATTGACTCTGTACCGGTACCCCCTGTATATAGCCTCCACATTGACTCTGTACCGGTGCCCCCTGTATGTAGCCTCCACATTGACTCTGTACCGGTACCCCCTGTATATAGTCTCCACATTGACTCTGTACCGGTGCCCCCTGTATGTAGCCTCCACATTGACTCTGTACCGGTACCCCCTGTATATAGCCTCCACATTGACTCTGTACCGGTACCCCCTGTATATAGTCTCCACATTGACTCTGTACCGGTGCCCCCTGTATATAGCCTCCACATTGACTCTGTACCGGTGCCCCCTGTATATAGCCTCCACATTGACTCTGTACCGGTACCCCCTGTATATAGCCTCCACATTGACTCTGTACTGGTACCCCCTGTATATAGCCTCCACATTGACTCTGTACCGGTACCCCCTGTATATAGCCTCCACATTGACTCTGTACCGGTACCCCCTGTATATAGCCTCCACATTGACTCGGTACCGTGACACCCTGTATATAGCCTCCACATTGACTCTGTACCGGTACCCCCTGTATATAGCCTCCACATTGACTCTGTACCGGTTCCCCCTGTATATAGTCACCACATTGACTCTGTACCGTTATACCCTGTATATAGCCTCCACATTGACTCTGTACCGGTTCCCCCTGTATATAGTCACCACATTGACTCTGTACCGGTACCCCCTGTATATAGCCTCCACATTGACTCTGTACCATATAGCCTCCACATTGACTCTGTACCGGTACCTCCTGTATATAGCCTCCACATTGACTCTGTACCGGTACCCCCTGTATATAGCCTCCACATTGACTCTGTACCGTTATACCCTGTATATAGCCTCCACATTGACTCTGTACCATATAGCCTCCACATTGACTCTGTACTGGTACCCCCTGTATATAGCCTCCACATTGACTCTGTACCGTTATACCCTGTATATAGCCTCCACATTGACTCGGTACCCGTTCCCCCCGTATATTAACGCATTACATTTATTGTACTACTTTTTATTACATTTTACATTTTTGTTAATTTAGTAAATATTGCCTACACCTGTTGTATTCTGCTCATGTGACAAATAATATTTGATTTGATTTTGACTTGATATGCAGCATTTACTGTGAATGCAGTCTCCGCTAACCCGTCTCTGTAACGGTTTTAAAGAACACCTGGTCAGAACGTGACAGTCTCAATCGTTGTAAAAATGGGGAGAGTGTAACGGTCGTCGTCTTCTTCGGACGAGGAGGATCGGACCAAAATGCAGCGTGGTACGTGTCCATGTTACATTTATTACAACTGAACACTAAATACAAAAATAACAAAAGTGAAACAACGAAAATCGAAACAGTCCTATCAGGTGAAACAACACACAAAACAGGAAACAACTACCCACAAACACCAGGTAGGAAAAGGCTACCTAAATATGATTCTCAATCAGAGACAACGATTGACAGCTGCCTCTGATTGGGAACCATACCAGGCCAAACACATAGAAATACAACACACAGAACAAACCATAGAATGAAAAACATAGAATGCCCACCCCAACTCACGCTCTGACCAAACTAAAATAGAGACATAAACAAGGAACTAAGGTCAGGACGTGATAAATATATTTAGTATAGTATATAGTTATAGTTTTTTTGACACCACACTCCACGAAAGAAGTCCTGCAGGCTCCACTTTGATCTTATCTCGATTTCTGTCCAGTCATATGGTCAAGTGCAGCAAATAAATACCTAGTTAAGCTGCAGCTGGCCCAGAACAGAGGGTGAATATTAATAGTATGTTTATATATACACTGCTCAAAAAAATAAAGGGAACAATTAAACAACACAATGTAACTCCAAGTCAATCACACTTCTGTGAAATCAAACTGTCCACTTAAGAAGCAACACTGATTGACAATAAATGTCACATGCTGTTGTGCAAATGGAATAGACAAAAGGTGGAAATTATAGACAATTAACAAGACACCCCCCAAAAAGGGAGTGATTCTGCAGGTGGTGACATTGACTCTGTACTGGTACCCCATGTATATAGCCTCCACATTGACTCTGTACCGGTACCCCCTGTATATAGCCTCCACATTGACTCGGTACCGTAACACCCTGTATATAGCCTCCAAATTGACTCGGTACCGTAACACCCTGTATATAGCCTCCAAATTGACTCGGTACCGTAACACCCTGTATATAGCCTCCACATTGACTCTGTACCGGTACCCCCTGTATATAGCCTCCACATTGACTCTGTACCGGTTCCCCCTGTATATAGTCACCACATTGACTCTGTACCGTTATACCCTGTATATAGCCTCCACATTGACTCTGTACCGTAATACCCTGTATATAGCCTCCACATTGACTCTGTACCGGTTCCCCCTGTATATAGTCACCACATTGACTCTGTACCGGTACCCCCCTGTATATAGTCACCACATTGACTCTGTACCGGTACCCCCTGTATATAGCCTCCACATTGACTCTGTACCATATAGCCTCCACATTGACTCTGTACCGGTACCCCCTGTATATAGCCTCCAGTTTGACTCTGTACCGGTACCCCCTGTATATAGCCTCCACATTGACACTGTACTGTAACACCCTGTATATAGCCTCCACATTGACTCTGTACCGTAACACCCTGTATATAGCCTCCACATTGACACTGTACCGTAATACCCTGTATATAGTCTCCACATTGACTCTGTACCGTTATACCCTGTATATAGCCTCCACATTGACTCTGTACCGGTACCCCCTGTATATAGCCTCCAGTTTGACTCTGTACCGTAACACCCTGTATATAGCCTCCACATTGACTCTGTACCGGTACCCCCTGTATATAACCTCCACATTGACTCTGTACCGTTATACCCTGTATATAGCCTCCACATTGACTCGGTACCCGTTCCCCCCGTATATTAACGCATTACATTTATTGTACTACTTTTTATTACATTTTACATTTTTGTTAATTTAGTAAATATTGCCTACACCTGTTGTATTCTGCTCATGTGACAAATAATATTTGATTTGATTTTGACTTGATATGCAGCATTTACTGTGAATGCAGTCTCCGCTAACCCGTCTCTGTAACGGTTTTAAAGAACACCTGGTCAGAACGTGACAGTCTCAATCGTTGTAAAAATGGGGAGAGTGTAACGGTCGTCGTCTTCTTCGGACGAGGAGGATCGGACCAAAATGCAGCGTGGTACGTGTCCATGTTACATTTATTACAACTGAACACTAAATACAAAAATAACAAAAGGGAAACAACGAAAATCGAAACAGTCCTGAAAGGTGACACAACACACAAAACAGGACACAACTACCCACAAACACCAGGTAGGAAAAGGCTACCTAAATATGGTTCTCAATCAGAGACAACGATAAAGAGCTGCCTCTGATTGGGAACCATACCAGGCCAAACACATAGAAATACAACACACAGAACAAACCATAGAATGAAAAACATAGAATGCCCACCCCAACTCACGCCCTGACCAAACCAAAATAGAGACATAAATAAGGAACTAAGGTCAGGACGTGACAGAGAGGCCTGTCCGTGATAAAGATATATTTAGTATAGTATATAGTTTTAGTTTTTTTGACACCACACTCCACGAAACAAGTCCTGCAGGCTCCACTTTGATCTTATCTCGATTTCTGTCCAGTCATATGGTCAAGTGCAGCAAATAAATACCTAGTTAAGCTGCAGCTGGACCAGAACAGAGGGTGAATATTAATAGTATGTTTATATATATATATATTATATTAATACAGTTTCTGACTGAATCACTTCTTTTTTTTACACGAAAAAATGAACGTTTTGAAATTCCCAAATTGTTTGCATAGTCAACTTACACGGAGTTCTGACACACACACTTACCCCACCAGACCTGCAACCAGGGGGGTTTAATTAAATGAGGAGAGAGAGTGATATGTTTAAAGGGTCTGTTTAAAGGGGCGGGTAGAGTGATGTGTTTAAAGGGTCTGTTTAAAGGGGCGGTTAGAGTGATATGTTTAAAGGGGCGGGTAGAGTGATATGTTTAAAGGAGCGGGTAGAGTGATATGTTTAAAGGAGCGGGTAGAGTGATATGTTTAAAGGGGCGGGTAGAGTGATATGTTTAAAGGAGCGGGTAGAGTGATATGTTTAGAGGGTCTGTTTAAAGGGGCGGGTAGAGTGATATATTTAGAGGGTCTGTTTAAAGGGGCGGGTAGAGTGATATGTTTAAAGGAGCGGGTAGAGTGATATGTTTAAAGGGTCTGTTTAAAGGAGCGGGTAGAGTGATATGTTTAAAGGGTCTGTTTAAAGGAGCGGGTAGAGTGATATATTTAGAGGGTCTGTTTAAAGGGGCGGGTAGAGTGATATGTTTAAAGGAGCGGGTAGAGTGATATGTTTAAAGGGTCTGTTTAAAGGAGCGGGTAGAGTGATATATTTAGAGGGTCTGTTTAAAGGGGCGGGTAGAGTGATATGTTTAAAGGGGCGGGTAGAGTGATATGTTTAAAGGAGCGGGTAGAGTGATATGTTTAAAGGGTCTGTTTAAAGGAGCGGGTAGAGTGATATATTTAGAGGGTCTGTTTAAAGGAGCGGGTAGAGTGATATGTTTAAAGGGGCGGGTAGAGTGATATATTTAAAGGAGCGGGTAGAGTGATATGTTTAAAGGGTCTGTTTAAAGGAGCGGGTAGAGTGATATGTTTAAAGGGTCTGTTTAAAGGGGCGGGTAGAGTGATATGTTTAAAGGGGCGGGTAGAGTGATATGTTTAAAGGGTCTGTTTAAAGGAGCGGGTAGAGTGATATGTTTAAAGGGTCTGTTTAAAGGGGCGGGTAGAGTGATATGTTTAAAGGGTCTATTTAAAGGAGCGGGTAGAGTGATATGTTTAAAGGGTCTGTTTAAAGGGGCGGGTAGAGTGATATGTTTAAAGGGTCTGTTTAAAGGGGCGGGTAGAGTGATATGTTTAAAGGGTCTATTTAAAGGAGCGGCTAGAGTGATATGTTTAAAGGGTCTGTTTAAAGGAGCTGGTAGAGTGATATGTTTAAAGGGGCGGGTAGAGTGATATGTTTAAAGGAGCGGGTAGAGTGATATGTTTAAAGGGGCGGGTAGAGTGATATGTTTAAAGGGGCGGGTAGAGTGATATGTTTAAAGGAGCGGGTAGAGTGATATGTTTAAAGGGTCTGTTTAAAGGAGCGGGTAGAGTGATATATTTAGAGGGTCTGTTTAAAGGAGCGGGTAGAGTGATATGTTTAAAGGGGCGGGTAGAGTGATATGTTTAAAGGGTCTGTTTAAAGGAGCGGGTAGAGTGATATGTTTAAAGGGTCTGTTTAAAGGGGCGGGTAGAGTGATATGTTTAAAGGGGCGGGTAGAGTGATATGTTTAAAGGGTCTATTTAAAGGAGCGGGTAGAGTGATATATTTAGAGGGTCTGTTTAAAGGGGCGGGTAGAGTGATATGTTTAAAGGTGCGGGTAGAGTGATATGTTTAAAGGGTCTGTTTAAAGGGGCGGGTAGAGTGATATGTTTAAAGGGTCTATTTAAAGGAGCGGGTAGAGTGATATGTTTAAAGGGTCTGTTTAAAGGGGCGGGTAGAGTGATATGTTTAAAGGGTCTGTTTAAAGGGGCGGGTAGAGTGATATGTTTAAAGGGGCGGGTAGAGTGATATGTTTAAAGGGTCTTTTCAAAGGGGCGGGTAGAGTGATATGTTTAAAGGGTCTGTTTCTAATTGGGTGTCAAATTGTATGTTCCTTTTGATGGTAGAAGAATGCACTTCTTGTCTATCAGATCGTTCACAGCTTTGTGGAAGTTACCTGTGGTGCTGATGTTTTGTGGCCGAGGTAGGTACAGTTTTTTGTGTGCTCTAGGGCAAAAGTGTCTAGATGGAATT
>NC_074696.1:4157344-4179844 GCF_029448725.1 Salvelinus fontinalis
TATGGAGGGAGCTTGAGTTAATGCCGGAGAGTAGTGAGTTTCAGTAGTCAAGACGTTAGAGGAATGTATGTATGAGTGTTTCAGCGGCAGGACGGGAGAGGGAGGACCGGACTTTTGTGATGTTGCAGTGGTGGAGTAACGAGAATTTGACAGTCTGTCTTATGTGGTGGTCAAATGAGAGGGTGGAGTCCAGGATGTGTACATGAAGGGAGAGACAGTGGTATCGTTACAGATGAAACATGAAGCTTGCTAGTTCTCTCTCTCCTTCTTTCTCTCTCCACAGAGAGAGAGAGAGAGAGAGAGAGAGAGAGAGATAGAGAGAGAGAGAGAGCGAGAGAGAGAGAGAGAGATAAATTAGGTCAATAATTCAAGAAACAGCATTCTCTCTCTCTCACCCTTCCTCTCTCTGGGTTTACCATCCCTTCTTCTGTGAACCACCAGGTGACACTGTAGATCCATCTATATGTCAGAGAGAGAGAGCGAGAGAGAGAGAGAGAGAGCAAAAGGGAGTGAGAGAGAGAGTGCAGGAAGAGAGAATGGGGAAGTGGTATGGAGAGAGAGTGAGAAAGACAAAGGGAAAGAAAGTTTGGGGGAGACAGAGTACAGAATGAGAGATCAGAGAGGGATGGAGTAAAGGAGAAAGAGAGAGAGAGGGAGACAGAGACAGAGAGAGAGAAAGAGAGAGAAAGAGATAAAGGGAGAAGCGAGAGAGAGATAGAGAGAGAGAAAGGGAGAAGCGAGAGAGAGGTGGAGAGAGAGAGAGAGAGGGAAAGAGGTGGAGAGAGAGAGACACAGAGAGAGAGAGAGAGAGGTGGAGAGAGAGACACAGAGAGAGAGAGAGACACACAGAGAGAGAGAGAGAGAGACAGAGAGAGAGAGAGAGAGAGAGAGACAGAGAGAGAGAGGTGGAGAGAGAATTGTTGCAGCAACAGCCTGTACCTCACTGTTGCAGTAAACTAACATCTGGGCTCTATAACCCACTAGATTACAACTCTAAACATATCAACAAATAAACTATTTGCATCTTGTCTTGCAGGGTTTGATGCTTAGAGCTTGTCTCCTTGTTTTATTTAGCAGAGGAAGAGAAAGGAAGGAGAGCAGAGAGAGTAAAGGAGAGACGGGAGAGAGAGGCAGGAGGCGAAAGAGAGGCAGGAGGAGCAAGAGAGACAGAAGGAGAGAGAGTAAAGGAGGGTAGAGAGAGGCAGGAGGGGGGAGAGAGGAAGGAGGGTCCAGAGAGGCAGAAGGAGAGAGAGTAAAGGAGGGGAGAGAGGCCGGAGGGAGAGAGAGAGGCAGGAGGGGAGAGAGAAGCAGAAGGAGAGAGGCAGGAGGGGGGAGAGAGTAAAGGAGGGGAGAGAGGCAGGAGGGGGGAGAGAGTAAAGGAGGGGAGAGAGAGGCAGAAGGAGAGAGAGAGTAAAGGAGGGGCGAGAGGCCGGAGGGAGAGAGAGAGGCAGGAGAGGAGAAAGAGGCAGGAGGGGTGAGAGAGGCAGGAGGGGAGAGAGAGTAAAGGAAGGGAGAGAGAGTAAAGGAAGGGAGAGAGAGTAAAGGAGGGGAGAAAGAGGCAGAAGGGGAGAGAGAGGCAGGAGGGGGGAGAGAGTAAAGGAGGGGAGAGAGGCAGGAGGGGAGAGAGGCAGGAGAGGAGAAAGAGGCAGGAGGGGAGAGAGGCAGGAGGGGAGATAGAGGCAGGAGGGGAGAGAGGCAGGAGGGGAGAGAGAGGCAAGAGGGGAGAGAGAGGCAGGAAGGGAGAGAGAGTAAAGGAAGGGAGAGAGAGTAAAGGAGGGGAGAAAGAGGCAGAAGGGGAGAGAGAGTAAAGGAGGGGAGAGAGGCAGGAGGGGGGAGAGAGTAAAGGAGGGGAGAGAAGCAGGAGGGGGGAGAGAGTAAAGGAGGGGAGTGAGGCAGGAGGGGAGAGAGAGTAAAGGATGGGAGAAAGAGGCAGGAGAGGAGAGAGAGGCAGGAGGGGAGAGAGAGGCAGGAGGGGAGAGAGAGGCAGGAGGGGAGAGAGGCAGGAGGGGGGAGAGAGTAAAGGAGGGGAGAGAGGCAGGAGGGGGGAGAGAGTAAAGGAGGGGAGAGAGGCAGGAGGGGGGAGAGAGTAAAGGAGGGGAGAGAGGCAGGAGGGGAGAGAGAGTAAAGGATGGGAGAAAGAGGCAGGAGGGGAGAGAGAGGCAGGAGGGGAGAGAGAGGTAGGAGGGGAGAGAGAGGCAGGAAGGGAGAGAGAGTAAAGGAGGGGAGAAAGAGGCAGGAGAGGAGAGAGAGGCAGGAGCGGAGAGAGAGGCAGGAGGGGAGGAGAGAGACAAGAGTAGAGAGAGAGACAGGAGGAGAGGAGAGATAGGAGGAGAGAGGCAGGAGGGGAGAGAGAGGCAGCAGGGGAAAGAGGCAGGAAGGGAGAGAGAGGCAGGAAGGGAGAGAGGCAGAAGGGGAGAGAGAGAGACAGGAGGAGAGAGATCGGAGGAGAGAGAGGCAGGAGGGGAGAGAGAGACAGGAGGAGAGAGAGGCAGGAGGGGAGAGAGAGACAGGAGGAGAGAGAGAGACAGGAGGGGAGAGAGAGACAGGAGGGGAGAGAGAGACAGGAGGAGAGAGAGAGGCAGCAGTGGAGAGAGAGAGACAGGAGAGAGATCGGAGGAGAAAGAGGCAGGAGGGGAGAGAGAGACAGGAGGGGAGAGAGGCAAGAGGGGAGAGAGAGACAGGAGGAGAGAGAGGCAGGAGGGGAGAGAGAGACAGGAGGGGAGAGAGGCAAGAGGGGAGAGAGAGACAGGAGGAGAGAGAGGCAGGAGGGGAGAGAGAGACAGGAGGGGAGAGAGAGACAGGAGGAGAGAGAGAGACAGGAGGGAAGAGAGAGACAGGAGGAGAGAGAGAGACAGCAGGGGAGAGAGAGAGACAGACAGGAGGAGAGAGATAGGGGGAGAGAGAGGCAGGAGGGGAGAAAGAGACAGCAGGGGAGAGAGAGACAGGAGGGGAGAGAGAGACAGGAGGGGAGAGAGAGACAGCAGGGGAGAGAGAGACAACAGGGGAGAGAGAGACAGGAGGGGAGAGAGAGACAGGAGGGGAGAGAGAGACAGGAGGGGAGAGAGAGACAGGAGGGGAGAGAGAGACAGGAGGGGAGAGAGAGACAGGAGGGGAGAAAGAGACAGCAGGGGAGAGAGAGACAGGAGGGGAGAGAGAGACAGGAGGGGAGAGAGAGACAGGAGGGGAGAGAGAGACAGGAGGGGAGAGAGAGACAGCAGGGGCAAGAGAGACAGGAGGGGAGAAACGCAGGAGAGGAGAGACAGCAGGGGAGAGAGAGGCAGCAGGGGAGAGAGGCAGGAGGGGAGAGAGAGACAGGAGGGGAGAGAGAGACATGAAGAGAGAGAGACAGGAGGGGAGAGAGAGACAGGAGGGGAGAGAGAGACATGAAGAGAGAGAGACAGGAGGGGAGAGAGAGACAGGAGGGGAGAAACGCAGGAGAGGAGAGACAGCAGGGGAGAGAGAGGCAGCAGGGGAGAGAGGCAGGAGGGGAGAGAGGCAGGAGGGGAGAGAGGCAGGAGGGGAGAGAGGCAGGAGGGGAGAGAGGCAGTAGGGGAGAGAGGCAAGAAGGGAGAGAGGCAGGAGGGAGAGAGAGGCATCAGAGGAGAGAGAGACAGGAGGGGAGAAACGAAGGAGGGGCGAGAGAGACAGGAGGGGAGAAACGCAGGAGTGGAGAGATAGCAGGGGAGAGAGAGAGACAGGAGGAGAGAGAGAGACATCAGGGGAGAGAGGCAGCAGGGGAGAGAGAGAGGCAGGAGGAGAGAGATAAGGGGAGAGAGAGGCAGGAAGGGAGAGAAAGACAGGAGGGGAGAGAGAGGCAGGTGTGATGAGAGGCAGGAGGGAGGTGTGAGAAGCATTAGGTGAGAGAGGAGAGAAGACATCCACAGTACACTTTAGTGGAGCTCGCTGCTTAGAAAATCACTTGCTGATTATATTCAGTAGGGCTGTATTTAGGGAATGTCCCAGAGAACATCGTTATGTAGACAGTTCCTTGAACAGGGATGTTCTCTCGAAAAACTGGACAAATACACAGGAGAGATAAACATGCATGGAAAATATACATTTAACATGGAAAACATTATCCCTGACTTACTGAGAACTTTCAAGGGACATTGGTTCATTGTTAGCCTGGACATCCTGCGCTCTTGGCTAGCTAAGTAGTCCTCTGTATTGGCTATCTATGTAGTCCTCTGCGTTGGCTAGCTATGTAGTCCTCTGTGTTGGCTAGCTATGTAGTCCTCTGCATTGGCTAGCTATGTAGTCCTCTGCATTGGCTAGCTATGTAGTCCTCTGCATTGGCTAGCTATGTAGTCCTCTGCATTGGCTAGCTATGTAGTCCTCTGTATTGGCTAGCTATGTAGTCTTCTGCGTTGGCTAGCTATGTAGTCCTCTGCGTTGGCTATCTATGTAGTCCTCTGTATTGGCTAGCTATGTAGTCTTCTGCATTGGCTAGCTATGTAGTCCTCTGCATTGGCTAGTTATGTAGTCCTCTGCATTGGCTAGCTATGTAGTCCTCTGCGTTGGCTAGCTATGTAGTCCTCTGCGTTGCCTAGCTATGGAGTCCTCTGCATTGGCCCGCTATGTAGTCCTCTGCATTGGCTAGCTATGTAATCCTCTGTATTGGCTAGCTATGTAGTCTTATGCATTGGCTAGCTATGTAGTCCTCTGCATTGGCTATCTATGTAGTCCTCTGTATTGGCTAGCTATGTAGTCCTCTGCATTGGCTAGCTATGTAGTCCTCTGCATTGGCTAGCTATGTAGTCCTCTGCGTTGGCTAGCTATGTAGTCCTCTGCGTTGGCTAGCTATGTAGTCCTCTGCATTGGCTAGCTATGTAGTCCTCTGTATTGGCTAGCTATGTAGTCCTCTGCATTGGCTAGCTATGTAGTCCTCTGCGTTGGCTATCTATGTTGTAATGCCCGGGGTGTCGTGGATGAAAGGAGTCAAACGCAGGAGACAGAGAGTTCAGAGTAGCGTTCCAAATGTAATTCCCCACACGGGTGAAAACACGACACTACTCTAAAACAAATGCTTCACCACAAACAAAGTGAGAAACACGAATAAACACAAACCAACGAACACGTACCCTGACACAAGAAATGTACAGACTGTACACACAACAGTCCCGCACACCCAGCAGGCCGGGCTGCTGGGTAATAAAGCCCCACAAATCACCCTAACCACAAACAGGTGTCAATAATCAACAAAAAGGGAGGGGAGGAAAAGTCAGTAGCAGCTAGTAGGCCGGTGACGACGACCGCCGAGCACCACCCGAACAGAAAGGGGAGCCACCTTCGGTGGGAGTCGTTACATATGTAGTCCTCTGCATTGGCTAGCTATGTAGTCCTCTGCATTGGCTAGCTATGTAGTCCTCTGCGTTGGATATCTATGTAGTCCTCTGCGTTGGCTAGCTATGTAGTCCTCTGCATTGGCTATCTATGTAGTCCTCTGCGTTGGCTAGCTATGTAGTCCTCTGCGTTGGCTAGCTATGTAGTCCTCTGCATTGGCTAGCTATGTAGTCCTCTGCGTTGGCCAGCTACGTAGTCCTCTGCGTTGGCTAGCTACGTAGTCCTCTGCATTGGCTAGCTATGTAGTCTTCTCATTGGCTATCTATGTAGTCCTCTGCATTGGCTAGCTATGTAGTCCTCTGCATTGGCTAGCTACGTAGTCCTCTGCATTGGCTAGCTATGTAGTCCTCTGCATTGGCTAGCTACGTAGTCCTCTGCATTGGCTAGCTATGTAGTCTTCTGCATTGGCTATCTATGTAGTCCTCTGCATTGCCTAGCTATGTAGTCCTCTGCATTGGCTAGCTACGTAGTCCTCTGCATTGGCTATCTATGTAGTCCTCTGCATTGGCTAGCTATGTAGTCCTCTGCATTGGCTAGCTATGTAGTCCTCTGCATTGGCTATCTATGTAGTCCTCTGCATTGGCTAGCTATGTAGTCCTCTGCATTGGCTATCTATGTAGTCCTCTGCATTGGCTAGCTATGTAGTCCTCTGCATTGGCTATCTATGTAGTCCTCTGCATTGGCTAGCTACGTAGTCCTCTGCATTGGCTAGCAAGGCAGTTGAAGGCTGTACCTCTGCTGTACTAGAACCATTGTGGGGACAATAGGGACAGAACATTGTTAGTGGAGAATCCTGTGCTCTACCTTGACCAGTTAGTTCTGTACTCTGTGAAACTCTTGTAGAATAGACATTATATGGACAATAGGGGAAGAACATGCTAGTCGGGTATGGTGTGTTCTTTGTTGTGTTGGGTATGGTGTGTTCTGTGTTGTGTTGGGTATGGTGTGTTCTGTGTTGTGTTGGGTATGGTGTGTTCTGTGTTGTGTTGGGTATGGTGTGTTCTGTGTTGGGTATGGTGTGTTCTGTGTTGTGTCGGGTATGGTGTGCTCTGTGTTGTGTTGTGTTGGGTAAGGTGTGTTCTGTGTTGTGTTGGGTATGGTGTGTTCTGTGTTGTGTCGGGTATGGTGTGCTCTGTGTTGTGTTGGGTATGGTGTGCTCTGTGTTGTGTTGGGTATGTTGTGCTCTGTGTTGGGTATGGTGTGTTCTGTGTTGTGTCGGGTATGGTGTGTTCTGTGTTGTGTCGGGTATGGTGTGCTCTGTGTTGTGTTGTGTTGGGTAAGGTGTGTTCTGTGTTGTGTTGGGTATGGTGTGTTCTGTGTTGTGTCGGGTATGGTGTGCTCTGTGTTGTGTTGGGTATGGTGTGCTCTGTGTTGTGTTGGGTATGGTGTGCTCTGTGTTGGGTATGGTGTGTTCTGTGTTGTGTTGGGTATGGTGTGCTCTGTGTTGTGTTGGGTATTGTATTGTACTGTCTAAACCATACATTTTGTGTTACCGGAAGCAAAGAGATAGAGAAGAGATAGAGAGAGACAGAGGTAGCATATAGCAGAAAGAAAGAGTGCAGAGAGAAAGATAGCTGAGAGAGAGAGAGCAAATTAGAGAAACATATTTCCCTCTGATAACACAGACCTACAAAGAATTTGAAAACAAATCCAATTTTGATAACCTCCCATATCTACTGGGTGAAATACCACAGTGTGACATCACAGCAGCAAGATTTGTGACATTTTGCTTCAACAAAAGGGCAACCAGTGAAGAACAAACACCATTGTAAATACAACCGATATTAATGATTATTTATGTTCCCTTTTGTACTTTAACCATTTGCACATCGTTACAACACTGTATATAGACATAATATGACATCTGAAATGTCTCTACTATTTTGGCACTTTTGAGAGTGTAACATTTACTGTTCGTTGTAAATCGTTTATTTCACTTTCTTTTTATCTATTTCACTTGCTTTGGCAAGGTCACTACTCTGGACGGTTCTGACTTAGAATATGTGGACAACTACAAATACCTAGGTGTCTGGTTAGACTGTAAACTCTCCTTCCAGACTCACATTAAACATCTCCAATACAACATTTAATCTAGAATCGGCTTCCTATTTCACAACAAAGCCTCCTTCACTCACGCTGCCAAACATTCCCTCGTAAAACTGACTATCCTACCGATCCTCGACTTCGGCGATGTCATTTACAAAATAGCCTACAACACTCTACTCAGGAAACTGGATGCAGTCTATCACAGTGCCATCCGTTTTGTCACCAAAGCCCCATATACTACCCATCACTGCGACCTGTATGCTCTTGTTGGCTGGCCCTCGCTTCATACTCGTCGCCAGACCAACTGGCTCCAGGTCATCTACAAGTCTCTGCTAGGTAAAGCCCCGCCTTATCTCAGCTCACTGGTCAACATAGCAACCCCACCCGTAGCACGCGCTTCAGCAGGTATATTTCACTGGTCACCCCCAAAGGAAACACCTCCTTTGGCCGCCTTTCCTTCCAGTTCTCTGCTGCCAATGACTAGAACGCAGAGGTCCCATAATCTGGAGACTCATATCTCCCTCACTAACTTTAGGCATCAGCTGTCAGAGCAGCTCACAGATCACTGCACCTGTACATATGCCATCTGTAAATAGCCCACCCAACTACCTCATCCCCATATTGTTTTTTGTTGTTGTTTTTTTGCTCCTCCCCCCCCCCCACTATCTCTACTTGCATATTCATCTTCTGCACGTCTATCACTCTGCTGTGTTTCATCCCTCCATCCCTCCATCCCTCCATCCCTCCATCCATCCCTCCATCCCTCCATCCATCCCTCCATCCATCCCTCCATCCATCCCTCCATCCATCCCTCCATCCCTCCATCCATCCATCCATCCATCCATCCCTCCATCCATCCATCCATCCCTCCATCCATCCATCCATCTCTCCATCCCTCCATCCATCCCTCCATCCATCCCTCCATCCATCCCTCCATCCATCCCTCCATCCATCCATCCATCCATCCATCCATCCATCCATCCCTCCATCCCTCCATCCCTCCATCCATCCCTCCCTCCCTCCCTCCCTCCCTCCCTCCCTCCATCCATCCATCCATCCCTCCCTCCCTCCATCCCTCCCTCCATCCCTCCATCCCTCCCTCCCTCCCTCCATCCATCCATCCATCCCTCCATCCCTCCATCCCTCCATCCATCCAATCCCCTCTGTGCTTGTTTGTACTGTGTCTGCACACTTCTTTCTTCATTGATTGACCTGGGGGAAAGTTGGAGCAGTACATTAGATGAACTTTTGATGCAGCCCTACTACCAGCTCACACAACAAAAACCCAAATACGTCAGTGGAAGAAGAAAAACTGATATACAATAAACACTTTTTTATGAGACTCTAAAGTCTAATCTGCAGACGTGTTATTGTAGCCCACAGACAACCAAAGGAAGAGGAGAGTGAAGAGACAGAGGAGAGAGAGGAGACGGAGGAGAGAGAGGAGAGAGAGGAGACGGGGGAGAGAGATGAGAGAGAGGATACGGAGGAGAGAGAGGAGACGGAGGAGAGAGAGGAGAGAGAGGAGACGGGGGAGAGAGAGGAGAGAGAGGAGACAGGGGAGAGAGAGGAGAGAGAGGAGACGGAGGAGAGAGAGGAGATGGAGAAGAGAGAGGAGAGACAGGAATGAGTGGGGAGAGAGGAGAGAGAGGAGAAAGAGGAGAGGGAGGAAGAGGGAGGAGGAGGAAGGAGGAGGGAGGGAGGAGGAAGCAGAGGTAAGACAGTAATCCAAGTGTTAAAAAAATAAAAAAATAATTACATCTTGTGGTTGTAGGGAGTGAGGAGCCCCTCTCTCCCTCCCTCCCTCCTCCTCCCTCCACCCCTCCATCCCTCCCTCCCTAGATCCTTGTTTCCTCCACCCCTCCATCCCTCCCTCCCTAGATCCTTGTTTCCTCCACCCCTCCATCCCTCCCTCCCTAGATCCTTGTTTCCTCCACCTCTCCACCCCTCCATCCCTAGATCCTTGTTTCCTCCACCCCTCCCTCCCTAGATCCTTGTTTCCTCCACCCCTCCATCCCTCCCTAGATCCTTGTTTCCTCCACCCCTCCATCCCTCCCTAGATCCTTGTTTCCTCCACCCCTCCATCCCTCCCTCCCTAGATCCTTGTTTCCTCCACCCCTCCCTCCCTAGATCCTTGTTTCCTCCACCCCTCCATCCCTCCCTAGATCCTTGTTTCCTCCACCCCTCCATCCCTCCCTAGATCCTTGTTTTCTCCACCCCTCCCTCCCTAGATCCTTGTTTCCTCCACCCCTCCATCCCTAGATCCTTGTTTCCTCCACCCCTCCATCCATCCCTAGATCCTTGTTTCCTCCACCCCTCCCTCCCTAGATCCTTGTTTCCTCCACCCATCCATCCCTAGATCCTTGTTTCCTCCACCCCTCCATCCCCCCTCCCTCCCTAGATCCTTGTTTCCTCCACCCCTCCCTCCCTAGATCCTTGTTTCCTCCACCCCTCCCTCCCTAGATCCTTGTTTCCTCCACCCCTCCCTCCCTAGATCCTTGTTTCCTCCACCCCTCCATCCCCCCTCCCTCCCTAGATCCTTGTTTCCTCCACCCCTCCCTCCCTAGATCCTTGTTTCCTCCACCCCTCCATCCCTAGAGCCTTGTTTCCTCCACCCCTCCATCCCCCCTCCCTCCCTAGATCCTTGTTTCCTCCACCCCTCCATCCCTAGATCCTTGTTTCCTCCACCCCTCCATCCCCCCTCCCTCCCTAGATCCTTGTTTCCTCCACCCCTCCCTCCCTAGATCCTTGTTTCCTCCACCCCTCCATCCCTAGATCCTTATTTCCTCCACCCCTCCCTCCCTAGATCCTTGTTTCCTCCATCCCTCCATCCCTAGATCCTTGTTTCCTCCACCCCTCCCTCCCTAGATCCTTGTTTCCTCCACCCCTCCATCCCTAGATCCTTATTTCCTCCACCCCTCCCTCCCTAGATCCTTGTTTCCTCCACCCCTCCCTCCCTAGATCCTTGTTTCCTCCACCCCTCCATCCCTAGATCCTTATTTCCTCCACCCCTCCCTCCCTAGATCCTTGTTTCCTCCATCCCTCCATCCCCCCTCCCTCCCTAGATCCTTGTTTCCTCCATCCCTCCATCCCTAGATCCTTGTTTCCTCCACCCCTCCCTCCCTAGATCCTTGTTTCCTCCACCCCTCCATCCCTAGATCCTTGTTTCCTCCACCCCTCCCTCCCTAGATCCTTGTTTCCTCCACCCCTCCCTCCCTAGATCCTTGTTTCCTCCATTCCTCCATCCCCCCTCCCTCCCTAGATCCTTGTTTCCTCCATCCCTCCATCCCTAGATCCTTGTTTCCTCCACCCATCCATCCCTAGATCCTTGTTTCCTCCACCCCTCCCTCCCTAGATCCTTGTTTCCTCCACCCCTCCCTCCCTAGATCCTTGTTTCCTCCACCCCTCCATCCCTAGATCCTTGTTTCCTCCACCCCTCCATCCCTCCCTCCCTCCCTAGATCCTTGTTTCCTCCACCCCTCCCTCCCTAGATCCTTGTTTCCTCCACCCCTCCCTCCCTAGATCCTTGTTTCCTCCACCCCTCCATCCCTAGATCCTTGTTTCCTCCACCCCTCCATCCCTAGAGCCTTGTTTCCTCCACCCCTCCATCCCCCCTCCCTCCCTAGATCCTTGTTTCCTCCACCCCTCCATCCCTAGATCCTTGTTTCCTCCACCCCTCCCTCCCTAGATCCTTGTTTCCTCCACCCCTCCCTCCCTAGATCCTTGTTTCCTCCACCCCTCCATCCCTAGATCCTTGTTTCCTCCACCCCTCCATCCCTAGAGCCTTGTTTCCTCCACCCCTCCATCCCCCCTCCCTCCCTAGATCCTTGTTTCCTCCACCCCTCCATCCCTAGATCCTTGTTTCCTCCACCCCTCCATCCCCCCTCCCTCCCTAGATCCTTGTTTCCTCCACCCCTCCCTCCCTAGATCCTTGTTTCCATCCCCCCTCCATCCCTAGATCCTTATTTCCTCCACCCCTCCCTCCCTAGATCCTTGTTTCCTCCATCCCTCCATCCCTAGATCCTTGTTTCCTCCACCCCTCCCTCCCTAGATCCTTGTTTCCTCCACCCCTCCCTCCCTAGATCTTTGTTTCCTCCATCCCTCCATCCCCCCTCCCTCCCTAGATCCTTGTTTCCTCCATCCCTCCTACCCTAGATCCTTGTTTCCTCCACCCCTCCCTCCCTAGATCCTTGTTTCCTCCACCCCTCCCTCCCTAGATCCTTGTTTCCTCCATCCCTCCATCCCTAGATCCTTGTTTCCTCCATCCCTCCCTCCCTAGATCCTTGTTTCCTCCACCCCTCCATCCCTAGATCCTTGTTTCCTCCACCCCTCCATCCCTCCCTAGATCCTTGTTTCCTCCACCCCTCCATCCCTCCCTAGATCCTTGTTTCCTCCACCTCTCCACCCCTCCATCCCTAGATCCTTGTTTCCTCCACCCCTCCATCCATCCCTAGATCCTTGTTTCCTCCACCCCTCCATCCCTGCCTAGATCCTTGTTTCCTCCACCCCTCCATCCCTAGATCCTTGTTTCCTCCACCCCTCCATCCCTCCCTCCCTCCCTAGATCCTTGTTTCCTCCACCCCTCCCTCCCTAGATCCCTTTTTCCTCCACCCCTCCCTCCCTAGATCCTTGTTTCCTCCACCCCTCCATCCCTAGATCCTTGTTTCCTCCATCCCTCCCTCCCTAGATCCTTGTTTCCTCCATCCCTCCCTCCCTAGATCCTTGTTTCCTCCATCCCTCCTCCTCCTAGCTGTGTGAGAATGAGGTGTATATACCTCAGTGTTGCTCTTAACGGTTATCTCACTATTACAACACAAGAACACCAGCATGGTGTTGGATACAGCCAGGGAGTGGAGTAGAGTAGTGGAGTAGAGTAGTGTAGTAGAGTAGTGGAGTAGAGTAGTGGAGTAGAGTAGTGGAGTAGAGTAGTGGAGTAGTAGTGGAGTAGTAGTAGTGGAGTAGAGTAGTGGAGTAGAGTAGTGGAGTAGTGGAGTAGAGTAGTGGAGTAGAGTAGTGGAGTAGAGTAGTGGAGTAGTAGTAGTGGAGTAGAGTAGTGTAGTAGAGTAGTGGAGTAGTAGTAGTGGAGTAGAGTAGTGTAGTAGAGTAGTGGAGTAGAGTAGTGTAGTAGAGTAGTGTAGTAGAGTAGTGGAGTAGAGTAGTGTAGTAGAGTAGTGGAGTAGAGTAGTGGAGTAGTAGTAGTGGAGTAGTAGTAGTGGAGTAGAGCAGTGGAGTAGAGTAGTGGAGTAGAGTAGTGGAGTAGAGTAGTGGAGTAGTAGTGGAGTAGTAGTAGTGGAGTAGAGTAGTGGAGTAGAGTAGTGGAGTAGTGGAGTAGAGTAGTGGAGTAGAGTAGTGGAGTAGTAGTAGTGGAGTAGAGTAGTGGAGTAGAGTAGTGGAGTAGAGTAGTGGAGAAGTAGTAGTGGAGTAGTGGAGTAGAGTAGAGTAGTGGAGTAGTAGTAGTGGAGTAGAGTAGTGGAGTAGTAGTAGTGGAGTAGTAGTAGTGGAGTAGAGTAGTAAAGTAGTGGAGTAGAGTAGTGGAGTAGAGTAGTGGAGTAGAGTAGTGGAGTAGAGTAGTGGAGTAGTAGGAGTGGAGTAGAGTAGTGGAGTAGAGTAGTGGAGTAGAGTAGTGGAGTATAGTAGTGGAGTAGAGTAGTGGAGTAGTAATAGTGGAGTAGTAGTAGTGGAGTAGAGTAGTGGAGTAGTGGAGTAGAGTAGTGGAGTAGAGTAGTGGAGTAGTAGTAGTGGAGTAGTAGTAGTGGAGTAGAGTAGTGGAGTAGTGGAGTAGAGTAGTGGAGTAGAGTAGTGGAGTAGTAGTAGTGGAGTAGTAGTAGTGGAGTAGAGTAGTGGAGTAGTGGAGTAGAGTAGTGGAGTAGAGAAGTGGACTAGAGTAGTGGAGTAGAGTAGTGGAGTAGAGTAGTGGAGTAGTAGGAGTGGAGTAGAGTAGTGGAGTAGTAGTAGTGAAGTAGAGTAGTGGAGTAGAGTAGTGGAGTAGTGGAGTAGAGTAGTGGAGTAGTAGTAGTGGAGTAGAGTAGTGGAGTAGTAGTAGTTGAGTAGTAGTAGTGGAGTAGTAGTAGTGGAGTAGTAGTAGTGGAGTAGTAGTAGTGGAGTAGTAGTAGTGGAGTAGAGTAGTGGAGTAGTAGTAGTGGAGTAGTAGTAGTGGAGTAGTAGTAGTGGAGTAGAGTAGTGGAGTAGAGTAGTGGAGTAGTAGTAGTGGAGTAGTAGTAGTGGAGTAGTAGTAGTGGAGTAGTAGTAGTGGAGTAGAGTAGTGGAGTAGTAGTAGTTGAGTAGTAGTAGTTGAGTAGTAGTAGTGGAGTAGTAGTAGTGTAGTAGTAGTAGTGGAGTAGTAGTAGTGGAGTAGAGTAGTGGAGTAGAGTAGTGGAGTAGTAGTAGTGGAGTAGAGTAGTGGAGTAGAGTAGTGGAGTAGAGTAGTGGAGTAGTAGTAATGGAGTAGAGTAGTGGAGTAGAGTAGTGGAGTAGAGTAGTGGAGTAGAGTAGTGGAGTAGTAGTAGTGGAGTAGAGTAGTGTAGTAGAGTAGTGGAGTAGAGTAGTGTAGTAGAGTAGTGGAGTAGAGTAGTGGAGTAGTAGTAGTGGAGTAGAGTAGTGGAGTAGTAGTAGTGGAGTAGAGTAGTGGAGTAGTAGTAGTGGAGTAGTAGTAGTGGAGTAGAGTAGTGGAGTAGTAGTAGTGGAGTAGAGTAGTGGAGTAGTAGTAGTGGAGTAGTAGTAGTGGAGTAGAGTAGTGGAGTAGTAGTAGTGGAGTAGTAGTAGTAGTGGAGTAGTGGAGTAGTAGTAGTGGAGCAGCGGCCTGTGTATTTTTAACACACTGGCTCATTTCGTTCCTACGAGGACCCAAATAATGATAAATTAGCTAAAGATTGACCATCCCTTCTGGCATAAGGCAGCATTACCCCAGTCATAGACTGTTCTATCTGGCCAGTCCGTCTCTGGATGGAGGTATATCTGAGTGTTGACATTACATCCCATCTGCCACTTGGCAGTAAGGGGGAGGAGTACGCCTAGATTTTGGATGGAAGAATGGGAGGATCACATTTTGGTCATTTGGAAGATGTTCATCTGAGGATGCAGACATAATATTGTGTAATATGATTTCTGTAGCCTAAATAATAACCTTCCGCAAACTGTCAGAGACAATCACAGCGCTAATAGGAACAAGTGTTATTTTTCAGAGGTTTGACAGTGATTCCTAGAAAAATAAAGAGTGAGTGGGCGAGGAAGAGAGAAGATAGAAAGAATGAGTGATAAAGCCAACTGCTAAGCTTGCTTGTTGTTCTCAGTCAATCTCTAATTATATCTCTCTCTCTCTCTCTCTCTCATTCTCTCTCTCTCTCTTTATTTACTCTCCCTCCATCTCTTTAAATGCTTCGAGGGTTTTAACGACCTCATTCAACCTCTCTCTCTCTCTCCCCTCAGGCAACTCCAGTCCCATTTAATTGACTCTTCACATTGGAGAGGCAAAAGAGTGTCTGAATATTAGACATGATATTCAACTAATAGTACAGGGCCTGCATTGTGAGACGATAATTAATTACTCCGGGACTCCTAATTGCCAACAGTTGCCAGTATTAGGTAATTAGCGAGGCAGTTTGACACCTCTGAATGGTTGTCAGTCGACGGGGAAAGGGCGGAGGGAGTGGGAAGAGTGTACTAAGCAGGGTTGGAGAGTGGGAAGCAGAGGGGGCGAGGGGGGGTGTTGAACGGTACTTGGGGTGTGTGACATAATTGGTCTTTATTTCGATAGAGGTTGTTGCTTCTTCCAGTGTCAGCCAAGCCAGCAGCACAGCTTTAGGGTCCTTGTGTAACCGATGTGAAATGGCTAGCTAGTTAAGCAGGTGGTGCGTGCTAATAGCAATTCCAATCGGTGACGTCACTCGCTCTGAGACCTTGAAGTAGTTGTTCCCCTTGCTCTGCGAGGGCTGCGGCTTTTGTGGAGCGACGGGTAACGATGCTTCGTGGGAGGCAGGTGTTGATGTGTGCAGAGGGTCCCTGGTTCGAGCCCAGGTAGGGGCGAGGAGAGAGACAGAAGCTATACTGTTAGACTTACACCGCTTCCTCTGTACCAGCCCCAGCCCCAGCCCCAGCCCCAGCCCCAGCCCCAGCCCCAGCCCCAGCCCCAGCCCCAGCCCCAGCCCCAGCCCCAGCAGCACAGCTTTTAGGGTCCTTTCACACCGCCCCTTTGTGACAGATTCAGACATACCTTGTCCCCAACTAGCCCCTCTCCTCCCTCACACAAAATTAGATCAAAACCAAATGGGCCAATAAGAACCAACATCCATCTTGTTCCTGGGAGGAAAACCAACCCAGCGTTGCTACATTAAAATGAGTTCCAAACGTAGTAGCCCAAGGTTGGGTACAAATCAATGTGTCTCGTGAAAGACATTGGTAAATAAACGCAGTGGATGATGGGTGTCACGTTCCTGACCTGTTTTCCTTGTTTTTGTATGTGTTTAGTTGGTCAGGGCGTGAGTTGGGGTGGGCATTCTATTTTATGTGTTTCTATGTTGGGTTAAATGTGTTGCCTGATATGGTTCTCAATCAGGGGCAGGTGTTTGACGTTTCCTCTGATTGAGAACCATATTAAGGTAGGCTGTTCTCACTGTTTGTTTGTGGGTGATTGTTCCTGTGTCTGTGTCTGTCGCACCACACGGGACTGTTTCGTTTTCGTTCGTTTGGTTAGTCTGTTCCTGTTCGTGCGTTCTTCGTGTTTTATTGTAAGTTCACATGTTTAGGTCTGTCTACGTCGTTTTGTTGTTTTGTAGTTATTCAAGTGTATTTCGTGTCAGTGTTCGTCTTGTTTAATCCATTTATGTCTTCATAGAACGCTGCGTTTTGGTCCGATCCCTACTCCTTCTCATCCGACAGCCGTTACAATGGGTGACTTCAAATCTTTGAAAAACCCAGTTGGGGTGGGCATTCTATTTTATGTGTTCTCAATCAGGGGCAGGTGTTTGACGTTTCCTCTGATTGAGAACCATATTAAGGTAGGACCATATTAAGGTGACTTCAAATCTCTGAAAAAACCCAGTTGTGGTGTCACTGGACAGTGTTAACCTTTATTTATTGTCATTTAAATTAGCTAATTGTTTAGGTAGATTACATGGCTACCTTAATAGTTATTACTAGATTACTAGATAGCTAGATTTAGCAAGCTAACGCTAGTAGCTAGCTAGCCAAATAAATATGAAATTTAGCTATGTAGCAGGCTCAGCTATCGTTAAATAAATATTATATCTCTTAGCTACACTTTTGTCATGAGATTTTTTTTAAATGAAAGAGGCTTTTGTTGTCACAAAACCTGCCATTATTTTTGTTGTTACAGCCACTGACTTCGTGCAGAACAACTGAGTGGAAAAACAAATTCCTGATTAAGATAATATCAAGGTGAGTCCCAGCTCAGTAAACCAGCTAGCTGGCTATACTGGCTCGACAGGTCTATATGTTAGCTGGCTATACTGGCTCGACAGGTCTATATGTTAGCTGGCTATACTGGCTCGACAGGTCTATATGCTAGCTGGCTATACTGGCTCGACAGGTCTATATGTTAGCTGGCTATACTGGCTCGACAGGTCTATATGTTAGCTGGCTATACTGGCTCGACAGGTCTATATGTTAGCTGGCTATATTGGCTCGACAGGTCTATATGTTAGCTGGCTATACTGGCTCGACAGGTCTATATGTTAGCTGGCTATACTGGCTCGACAGGTCTATATGTTTTTGACATGTATGATTTGCATTCCATCGGTTGTTATTGAGTTGAATGTCGTGCTTGATATGTTCTCTAACTCATCCCCAAAGTTATTCTGAATAACTTCCCAGACAGCTGCAGTGACCGCTAACATTACTGACAGTTTAGGAGAGACGGAAACCTGTCGTTGATAAAAGTTAGCGTTTTAATCAACTTATTGATTCTTAGATATTGTTTAAAACTGGTTGTATCAACGTTGTTTTATTGTCAATTTTGTCAACATATTGTGACCTGGAATCTACATGGAAAAATGCATTGGATTTAAAAGAGTCATTGCTTTCACTCTTTAAAATCAACATATATACAACACCTTGTATAAAAATTGGTTTGATTTGTACCTTTAAAATAGCGTCAGATAAGCTAGGCAGCAGCTCCTACAGTTACCCTTTGGTCTGCCATCCAGGATTGTAACTAAGCCTAGCCCTGATGTGATGTTTGTCTCTTACCAATGTGCTATTGTGCGAGTGATTGTAGAGTGATTTTCACTTGAAAACCAAATAGATTCGCCGTTGTTACCAAAGTCATTCCAAATGATAGGTTTAACAGAGCAAATTAAATGTAACCATACCACATCACCCATATCCCTCCTATTTCATTAATGATGTGATTTAGGCCTATATAAACTGCTCAAAAAAATAAAGGGAACACTTAAACAACACAATGTAACTCCAAGTCAATCACACTTCTGTGAAATCAAACTGTCCACTTAAGGAAGCAACACTGATTGACAATTACATTTCACATGCTGTCGTGCAAATGGAATAGACAAAAGGTGGAAATTATAGGCAATTTGCAAGACACCCCCCAAAACAGGAGTGATTCTGCAGGTGGTGACCACAGACCACTTCTCAGTTCCTATGCTTCCTGGCTGATGTTTTGGTCACTTTTGAATGCTGGCGGTGCTCTCACTCTAGTGGTAGCATGAGACGGAGTCTACAACCCACACAAGTGGCTCAGGTAGTGCAGTTCATCCAGGATGGCACATCAATGCCAACTGTGGCAAAAAGGTTTGCTGTGTCTGTCAACGTAGTGTCCAGAGCATGCAGGCGCTACCAGGAGACAGGCCAGTACATCAGGAGACGTGGAGGAGGCCGTAGGAGGGCAACAACCCAGCAGCAGGACCGCTACCTCCGCCTTTGTGCAAGGAGGTGCACTGCCAGCGCCCTGCAAAATGACCTCCAGCAGGCCACAAATGTGCATGTGTCTGCTTAAACGGTCAGAAACAGACTCCATGAGGGTGGTATGGGGGCCCGACGTCCACAGGTGGGGATTGTGCTTACAGCCCAACACCGTGCAGGACGTTTCGCATTTGCCAGAGAACACCAAGATTGACAAATTCGCCACTGGCGCCCTGTGCTCTTCACAGATGAAAACAGGTTCACACTGAGCACATGAGCACATGTGACAGACGTGACAGAGTCTGGAGACGCCGTGGAGAACGTTCTGCTGCCTACAACATCCTCCAGCATGACCGGTTTGGCGATGGGTCCGTCATGGTGTGGGGTGGCATTTCTTTGTGGGGCCGCACAGCCCTCCATGTGCTTGCCAGAGGTAGCCTGACTGCCATTAGGTACCGAGATGAGATCCTCAGACCCCTTGTGAGACCATATGCTGACACATGCACATTTGTGGCCTGCTGGAGGTCATTTTGCAGGGCTCTGGCAGTGCACCTCCTTGCACAAGGAGGTGCACAAGGATTATGTTAGCTCACCGCAAAACACAGAAAAAAAAACACAGCCATTTTTCCAGCCAAAGACAGGAGTCACAAAAAGCAGAAATAGAGATAAAATGAATCACTAACCTTTGATCTTCATTAGATGACACTCATAGGATGTCACGTTCCTGACCTATTTCTGTTAGTTTGTTATATGTGTTAGTTGGTCAGGACGTGAGTTTGGGTGGGCATTCTATGTTTTCTGTTTCTATGTTGGTTTATGGGTTGCCTGGTATGGCTCTTAATTAGAGGCAGGTGTTTGGCGTTCCTCTAATTAAGAGTCATATTTAGGTAGGTTGTTTCACAGTGTTCGTTGTGGGTGGTTGTCTCCTGTGTCTGTGTTTGTCGCACCATACGGGACTGTTCGGTTTGTTTTGTTATGTCATTTTTATGTGTAGGCTATTTTCCCTGTTCGTGCGTTCTTCGTGTTTATGTGAGTTCGTCATCCAGGTCTGTCTACACCGTTTGTTGTTTTGTTAGTTTAGTCAAGTTCGTGTTTTCTTTAATAAATCATGTCTTCAAACTCCGCTGCATTTTGGTTCAATCCCTGCTCCTCCTCATCGGATGAAGAGGAGGAGGACATCCGTTACAGAACCACCCACCTTTTCAGAACCAAGCGGCGTGAAGTCGAGCAGTGGCCTGCTACACAGGAATCATGGACTTGGGAGGAAGTATTGGAGGGTAAAGGACACTGGGCTCACATTGGGGAATATCGCCGCGCTCGTGAGGAGATGGAGGCAGCGAGAGCCCAAGAGCGGTGGTATGAGGAGGCAGCAAGGAGACGTGGCTGGAAGCCCGAGAGGAGACCCCAAAAATTTATTGGGGGGTGGCTAAGAGGTAGTGGGCCGAGGGCAGGTAGGAGACCTGCGCCCACTTCCCAGGCTTACCGTGGAGAGCGGGAGTACGGGCAGACATCGTGTTACTCAGTAGAGCGCACGGTGTCTCCTGTACGTATGCATAGCCCGGTGCGGGTTATTCCACCTCCCCGCACTGGTAGGGCTAGATTGGGCATTGAGCCAGGTGTCATGAGGCCGGCTCAACGCGTCTGGTCTCCAGTGCGTCTCCTCGGGCCGGCTTACATGGCACCAGCCTTATGCATGGTGTCCCCGGTTCGCCTACATAGCCCGGTGCGGGTTATTCCACCTCCCCGCACTGGTAGGGCTAGATTGGGCATTGAGCCAGGTGTCATGAGGCCGGCTCAACGTGTCTGGTCTCCAGTGCGTCTCCTCGGGCCGGCTTACATGGCACCAGCCCTATGCATGGTGTCCCCGGTTCGCCTACATAGCCCGGTGCGGGTTATTCCACCTCCCCGCACTGGTCGGGTGACGGGGAGCATTCAACCAGGTAAGGTTGGGCAGGCTCGGTGCTCAAGGGAGCCAGTACGCCTGCACGGTCCGGTATTTCCGGCACTACCTCCCCGCCCCAGCCCAGTACCACCAGTGCCTACACTACGCACCAGGCTTCCAGTGCGTTTTCAGAGTCCTGTTCCTCCTCCACGCACTCTCCCTATGGTGCGTGTCTCCAGCCCAGTGCCTCCAGTTCCGGCACCGCGCACTAAGCCACCTGTGCGTCTCCTAAGTCCTGTGCACACTGTTGTTTCTCCCCGCACTCGTCCTGAGGTGCGTGCCCTCAGTCCGGTACCACGCACCAGGCCTATAGTGCGCTTCGAGAGGTCAGTGTGCCCTGTCCCTGCTCCCCGCACTAGGCTTGAAGTGTGTGTCCCCAGTCAGGTGCCTCCAGTTCCGGCACCACGCATCAAGCCTACAGTGCGTCTCAGCCGGCCAGAGTCTGCCGTCTGCCCAACGGAGCATGAACTGCCTGTCTGCCATGAGCCTGCAAAGCTGCCCGTCTGCCATGAGCCTACAGAGCCTTCCGCCAGACAGGAGCAGCCAAAGCCTTCCGCCAGACAGGAGCAGTCTGAGCCATCCGACTCCGCAGCGCCATCTGAGCCATCCGTCTCCCCAGCGCCGTCTGAGCCATCCGTCTCCCCACGCCGTCTGAGCCATCCGTCTCCCCAGCGCCGTCTGAGCCATCCGTCTGTCCCGAGCCATTAGAGCCGCCCGTCTGTCCCGAGCCGTCAGAGCCGATAGTCAGTCAGGAGCCGCTAGAGCCAGTCCTCAGTCAGGATCTGCCAGAGCCGCCAACCAGACAGGATCTGCCAGAGCCGCCAACCAGACAGGATCTGCCAGAGCCGCCAACCAGACAGGATCTGCCAGAGCCGCCAACCAGACAGGATCTGCCAGAGCCGTCAGTGAGCCATGAGCGTCCAGAGCCGTCAGTGAGCCATGAGCGTCCTGAGCCGTCAGCCAGCCTTGAGCGTCCCGAGCCGTCACCCAGCCATGAGCGTCCAGAGCCGTCAGCCAGCCATGAACGTCCAGAGCCGTCAGCCAGCCATGAGCGTCCAGAGCCGTCAGCCAGTCATGAGCTGTCCCTCAGCCCAGAGCGGCTATTTATTCAGAACTGCCCCTCAGTCCAGAGCTGTCTCTCTGTCCGGAGCTGCCTTTCAGTCCGGAGTTGCCCCTCTATCCTGAGCTACCTCTCTATCCTGAGTTACCTCGCTATTCTGATCTATCCCTCTGTCCTGAGCTATCCCTCTGTCCTGAGCTATCCCTCTGTCCCGGTGCTGCCCCTGGTGTCGATGTTACCAAAAG
This sequence comes from Salvelinus fontinalis, assembly GCF_029448725.1. Classification (NCBI taxonomy): domain Eukaryota; kingdom Metazoa; phylum Chordata; class Actinopteri; order Salmoniformes; family Salmonidae; genus Salvelinus; species Salvelinus fontinalis. The sequence goes on from NC_074696.1 coordinate 4,178,856, forward strand.
GAGTTAGTGGATGTAAGATGAGGGTGGTCATTCATAGGGGGAAATGTAAGCTGGGATTGACTATGGTGGGGTGGGGACCTCGCCCGGAGCCTGAGCCACCACCGTGGTCAGATGCCCACCCAGACCCTCCCCTAGACTTTGTGCTGGTGCGCCCGGAGTTCGCACCTTATGGGGGGGTTATGTCACTTTCCTGACCTATTTCTGTTAGTTTGTTGTATGTGTTAGTTGGTCAGGACGTGATTTTGGGTGGGCATTCTATGTTTTCTGTTTCTATGTTGGTTTATGGGTTGCCTGGTATGGATCTTAATTAGAGGCAGGTGTTTGGTGTTCCTCTAATTAAGAGTCATATTTAGGTAGGTTGTTTCACAGTGTTCGTTGTGGGTGGTTGTCTCCTGTGTCTGTGTTTGTCGCACCATACGGGACTGTTCGGTTTGTTTTGTTATTCGTCATTTTCATGTGTAGGCTATTTTCCCTGTTCGTGCGTTCTTCGTGTTTATGTGAGTTCGTCGTCCAGGTCTGTCTACACCGTTTGTTGTTTTGTTAGTTTAGTCAAGTTCGTGTTTTCTTTAATAAATCATGTCTTCAAACTCCGCTGCATTTTGGTTCAATCCCTGCTCCTCCTCATCGGATGAAGAGGAGGAGGACATCCGTTACATAGGACTTCATGTTACACAATATATTTTGTTCAAAAACGTTTATATTTATATCCAACAACCTCAGTTTACATTGGCGCCATGTTTAGAAATGCATCCAAAATATCCAGAGAAATTGCAGAGAGCCACGTCAAATAACAGAAATACTCATCATAAACTTTGGTGAAAGATACATGCTTTACATAGAATTAAAGATACACTTGTTCTTAATGCAACCGCTGTGTCAGATTTCAATAATGCTTTACGGCAAAAGCACAATATTCAATCATCTGAGAATTGCGTTCAGCCACAAAAGGAAGCCATACAGTTACCCGCCAAATTGTGCAGTCAATAAAA